>NC_044572.1:14570000-14740000 GCF_901933205.1 Camarhynchus parvulus | reverse complement strand
GCAGGCTTACTTTTAAAGGACAGATTTGTATTTAACTTTAGAGTAGTTCAGCCTTCACACAGAACATAAGAACCAACAGCTCTATTCAACAGTGGAGATTTTTTATTTGCCACAGTACTGCAACATCACAAATTTCTCTTTTGAGCTAAACCTTATTTTTCAGCTGGTGACTAGCAGAACAGCCTGGAAAACTTACCAATGTAAAAGTCTGTCTATTCTTGGATTCCTCCCCAGGTATCCCTTTTTGACCACCACTATGCACATTAATTTAAAGCCAGATATCTAATACTGGGAAAACACAAGCAGATCTAAAACCCCTACCTTGGTACTGCATCCACAGAGGACGAAGCTGGAACCTTGGGCACCTGACAATTTGTTGCTGCAGCCAGCTTTAAGGCAGATGATGGAACAGCACTTAAAGTCCTAGGTATATGCCGTGCATTGAGCGTGGTGATAGAGTTTACAGTGGCAACTGATGAGGGTACAGTTAATCGAATGTTGTTCCCAATCAGAACCTGAGTTGTTGCAGAATTGGCAGCAGTTACTTGGTGACTCAGTGCACTGTGGGAACTTGAAGTCTGCGTTATATTTGAAGGCTGTAACAAGGCTGAACCTGCTGTTGACGATGAACTTGTATGGACAAGTGCTGTAGGTGTAGTACTACTGAGGTGTAAGCCCTTGTACACTCCTGCAACAGAAAAAAAATATCAGTAAGGTCATTTTTCAGAAAACACTCAACTCTAAACAGACGTGTCTTCACTGCAAAAATCAACATGTAATCAAATTCTGTCAAACAGTTGCATACCTGAGGCCTGAAGAATGCCATTCACCCCAATTCCAAGCACCACATCATCCTTCATTTTGAATCCCATCAGCTGTTCTGATGTAACCAAAGCTGAAGCAGCAAATTGAGCACTAACAGAATCCAGTGTCTTGGAAACAAAACCCTAAAAAGAAAAATGGTGGCAAATATATGTGATTGATGCTTCTAAACTGTCAGTACTCTCCCCATTTTAAAGCTACACAAAACCTAGTAAAACAAACATCAATACACCAATAAATCAGAACTGTGGACCAGTCATTCTCTCAGATCAAATATTCAGCATTTGGTAAAGCTGGTTAAAATCTCTACTGTGATTTTTTTGTATTACCATGCACTTTTAGCTCTGTTAAAACAACCAAGACGATATTCCCACAACTATTCAAAACACTAAGAAGCTGATTTCCGAAGTTCTATGTAACAACACTGTTTCACAGATCAACCTGTTTTCATGAAACTCCAAACTCTAATCAGCAACTTGGAGGTTCAGATTGCAAACAACTTCTGAACCTTTTCATGTGTCCATCACCACTGTAATCTCCCTACATATTTATGAATATTAGACACTTTCACAGCTGTATGGAGGACATACGTATGAGTTAGCTTTAACTGAAATTCTGCTCTGAAAATCCCCCAATGACAAGAGGATGATGACATGGCTGGAGATTTCTGCAATTCATATTTCTATGGCTTTGAAAATTTCATTAATTGACTGATCCATCTTTTTTTTTTTTGTTAAGAGGGAGCAGAGGCAACGCCTGCCACACTCACCTGCAGTGTCCCTTCTAAACACTTTACAGAATGGCTATGATGTAGATTCAGGCGAAAGCCACTTTCCTGTTGGTTAGTTTCAAGGTTCTATGGCAACAGTTGACAATTAGAGATGAACCCTGGTGGGAAACAATGAGGGATAAATCATAGCACAGACAAATCCCTCACCTGTGATGTGTTGGCAGAGGAATTACTATTTGCTTGCTGTTGATGAATTTGTGCAAGCTGCTGTTTCTGCATTAGTGCCAGTTGCTGTTGATGTTGCTGGTATTGTTCGGCTGTAAATGCTGAACAAAATATAAAACGAGAAAATATTGTATCAAAATATGTAGGAATTGTGTATATAAACACATCTACTTTATAAACCTAAACCCCCACCCCCAAAAACTACCACAACAAGTTCCTAAGAGCCTTAATGCACCTTGATGTCAAAAAGGCTGACATCTTCCTAGAAATTTTTGTCCAAACAGCTTCTCTTTTTGTTTGTTTAGTATATAGGCTTTAACTAATACTTTAACTCAAGATATGAAAAAGGGAGAGGGAGAAAGACAGCTCCACCAAAAACTCTTTAAAAACAGATTAAAAAGAATGATTAGGTAGAAATGGCATCACTGTTTTCACCTTGTGAAACTACAGTATCAGCATTATTAGTGAAATAGGCTTATATGCCAAACTTGGCAACTATGCCCCTCACTGACAGCATTCTGAAGGCAGCAAGGGCCTACAACTAAGATTTATGTTTCAATTGAAAACATCAAGTTGGGCATGCAAACAACTGTGCAGGCTACTGCTGTACAGTACCTTTTTTGTTCGTAGCTGCATGTGTACAAGTAACTCCATCAATACCAAATTTCACAGAACTATATCCTTTTCTCTAAAATCTTTGAAAGGTGATTCAGTGCATAACAAGTCAGGCAGAATTTTATCCATTTAACCCACAGGTATAAAACTGACAAAGCATAATTCATACAGATTGACAAGAGATGCCCAATGGTGCAGCAGAATCATTTCTTGCACTGAAGTTAGTAATTTTTTGTTTTAGTTTACTTTTCCAAAACAAAATGAAGTATCAGTTTTCAATTTACAAACTGAATCAAGGTTAGAGTTTGAATGCCCCTGCAAAAGATACACTTTTCAGATTTTCCTTCAATTTTATATTCAGATTGTTCCCAAACATGTGCTGTAAATAGTACTCATATTTAAGAATGCACTGGAAGTCACGTTTTTGGAGAAGTTCACTATTGCTTGGCAACAAATCCCTATCACACTTAAGTCCTGTTCACAAATTGAAATTTTTAAGAATCTTTTGTTAATCTACTCCTTCAGGCTTGCTTGCCTGAAGAAAACACATTTATATCAAAACCATAATAATGTCCTGCTTCTGGATACAACAGGATTCTGAAGACCAATTATACTTCATGTATAAACTTGAATAACAAGTCAGTATAAATGGCTGCAATATTTGGAAACATCAGAGCACACACTCCTGAGCATGCATTTTCCTGGTGTATTTCTCTTTTTCTGGTGTTCAAATATTGTTCAAACTACTTCTGGTAAGTACTAGAAATTGCACTGAAATTATGACCAGCAGTTTCCTATTTGAACACTTGAAGCTATAAAATTTTACTCAGTTGTTACATTCACATTACCTTTTTCGTAAGTAACATCTTTGAGCAAGTAAAGATGTAGCACTTATTTATACTGCCACAAGCAACAAATTACTTACAATTACTTCTACAGTTCAGTAACACTGCAATATTTTAAAATTATTCCTAGAAGAATATCTTAAAAGTAGCAATCTCACTCATAAATGTCCTTACAAAAAAACCCACAAAAAACCAAAAAACCCAAACCAAACAAACTAGAATTTACTGACCAAATACTCAAGGAGATGACTGTTTAACAAAAAATAAAATTTACGAGTCCTTTAGATTTTTTTTTAAGCTGCCATCTAACACAAGTTAGAGCAAGAAAGCTTTAGCACACAAAAATTAACAGGTAGAAAGCTGAGCAGCAGTAACAGAGGGAGGAAAATGGATATACTGTTCTGGTACTGAGAGATATGTATTGTTTTTTCAAACCCTAAAATTTAGAATCAGCATACATTTAGCCAACATAGTGCCAGTGACATTGAAGGTTCCATTTATTTACTTAGGGTAGGATTTATTAGGGTGTCCTGTGCAGGGACAGGAGTTGGACTTGATGATTCTGGTGGGTCCCTTCCAAGTCAGTAGATTCTATGAACCAAGGTATTTTACTCTGTAGTATAGCACTGTAAATATATTGCTTAGGAATAGATCGCTTAAGTGATATAAACAAAGACAATCCACAGAATGACAAATAAGGGAAAAGAAGGATATGCTGTACCACCATCTTTAACTATGACTAAAACTTCCACCATCATAATCACCTTACTTGTGCCTAGTTAAGTGAAATTAGTAGCTCATTTCAGTTTTCAAGCCCTAAGTATATTTAAGATTCTAGCTATAAAACAGAGCTGAGGTAAACACAGTCACCTGTGTTGGTTTAACCACCTCCAAAATACTTCTTTCTTTTGTAACAGCAGCAAATGAAGCTTACAGAGATGAGCTGTGTTTGTTTAGGAAAGACTATGCTAAATAATGGCTGGAAGCACTCTATTCTTTTGCAAGTGACATTTTGAAAAGCTGCATTTTTGAAATTGTACATCAGTTATTTTCTTTTAAACAGCCTGGGACCCTTGGAACTGTATGCTTCTCAGCACTCTGGAAAGTTGTACAGCTGTCAAAGGAAACAAGTGACAGAAGAACTCTACTACCACCATAACCCTCATCTATATTCCAAATGTTCCTCCTCCACTCAAAAATACTACCTAGAAAATACACTCAAGAACAACTAATTTCAGTTTCTTCAATTTAGGTTAAACACTCAGCAATGTTTTTGCTGCTTCCCTTATTAAAAATAAAAGCCTGACAGACATTTCAAAGTATTATTTCCAACACTATCAGGGGTTTACTCTTAATTTCTGAATCAGCTGCATCTGGTTTAGAAAGGCAATTCTGCTCAGAAAGGGCTGCTGCAATCTACAGCCTCCTAAAATAATCTGATTGATATTCCTTTTCCATTCCATGGACAGAGATGCTAATGTACCAGAACAGGTTATAGATTGCTATTACATAAGCCAGGTCTTCCCTCTCCATGCTAAAGAAATGCTACACTGAAGGTTTTAATGAGAACATTGCTACTGCAGTGAACTATCCAAAGCAAAATTTCTTCTGAAGACCTGCAAACTAGGATGGCATTACTTTATTCCTCTTCTGTTAAAAGCCATCATGTATTTTGTTTACAATACCACCAGGTTTCTTCCCCTCCTGCTCTCAGACTACAGTCCACATTACATTTCAAGTTGAAAAATAAACATAATGATTGTGAGATATAAGTTGCTGCTGAAAACTGCCATTCCTATGCATGTAAAAACCCATTTGTATGTACTTTACATCAAAGTACTTTCACCTATGTAACCTTACACATTCATTTCCTGTGGCACCCAAGCGTGACTGGAATTGGGGAAATCACATATGCTTAGCACAGTGAAGTCACAGGTGTACTGACTGTACCTCTACATCTGCAGGTAAAAGCCTGAGCTTCTCAAAGAACAAGTCTAAGTTCAGCTGTCTTTTTTTTAAAGAATCAATGCAAACAGAATGTGTTACTGCACAAAAACACAGCTGCTATTAATGTGTTATGTGGCTTGCAGAGAACACTTTCTGCTTGCCTGCAATGTAGCAGTGATGCAACTGCATGGGTACCAAATTCAGCTTCTTGCTAACATCAATTCATCTAAAAAAACCAGTGAATACCCCTAAAAACTTTCTTCCAAAACCTTTATTCTCTCTTCTCATTTTTGTTAGAAAAAAGAGAAAGGTTTTAAAAGCTGTGTCCTTTCATGTGTCAAAAGAAAAATGGCATATGTAGAAGTAGAAAAAATAAATGTCAATGTCTTTTTGTCATACACTGCTCTTCATCTGCCTGGAAAAAAAAAAAAGCAGGCAAGTAGCAAGCCCAGACCTTTTCTGAACATTTAAATCAGTAACCACATTTCTGGTAACTCAGGAGAGTATTGCTACACTACACAGAGTTACAGATTCCTGACATTACCGGAGACCTTCAAGGCTTTAAATAACATTAGTAAAGCAACAGAAAGCCAAGTAACAGCTTGAAGTTTAAAAAGGAAACAAATCACAACAAGGTTTAAAGATGACACGTGAGATTTTAAGACAGGCCCTTATATCAGCAGCCCCAAACAAGGATGCAGTGCTTACAGACTCTTCTCAAACAGCATACTCCAACCTCAGTCGTCATGGTTCCATCACACAGTAATGACTATTTAATAGTGCAGGATTTACTAAGTTAAACAGTGATGAAACACCCGTTTCATCCACTACATAGAATGACTACATAGTGATGGGTAAAGGGGGAAATCTCAACCATCACTACTAATACACAATAAAAAATAACATAACCAGTTCAGAATCTCTCAACTGTCTTTCACAGCCAGCAGCTGTATCTTGCCACAAAACTTCTACATACTTTCTGAGACACCTTCAGTAATTTATACAAGTCACTTGACTCTTAAGTTAACCTAGCCCAACTCCTTTTCTAACATTAAACATGAAGAACCTTTAAGCACAACTCTGCCTGAAGTTATTCACATCTCAAGATGGTTACCAGAAGATAGGGAACTCTTTACCAAGAGACATAGCTATTTCTTGTTTGTTTGCAGCACACTGTACCAAGTGGTAACATCTCAGCTGAGACAACCTTCAGATCTGAAGTCGGTACATGATGTTATGCTCTTATCCACTTCATTTAAGAGCTTGGGACAACACACACACAAATATTCTGCAACTGTATTGGTGCTGTACTTTGGCAGCAAGGAAATGTTTTTGGGCTTACAGACCAGAAAAGGAATGGAAGGTAGAAGAAAAAAACTACCGGAGTTTTCAGCTTTCAGTACAAGGAATGAAACCCTATACATTACTGATACTGACTGACAGGATGACTCAGTATCTCCTTAGTGACAGCTACAAATTCTGTTTTATTAAAAACTGAGCTATTTCATACTGCACTATAAATGTGTTTTACTACAATCACGTCTATGAGTATCTGTACTTTTTGGGATAATGACATATCTATTTTTTGCTTGAACTAAGCCACTGAATATAATTTTTAAATTGCATGATTCTGTTTACATATCAACCAAATTCTATGGGATGGTGATACTCAGCAGGTATTGCTTTTCAGAGCACAGAGTAACAGTGATACTGTCAGTGGACTTTTCAAAGATCCATAGTTTGCAGCAGTTTTACACTGCAATATAAATATTCTAACAGTGCTCACTGATTGTACCACAGCACTTAACATGTACTAGCCTTACAATGCTGTAGCTTACATTTAGCTTCTCTGAAAACTCAAGTTCTTCCCAGAAGTGGCCAAAACCAGTGGCAAGAGAGTGTCTGTGGGGGGCTGGCTGTGCTATCGGTATGAACAGATGGGCCTTTGTACAATCAACAGCCACAGCTTCTGCTCCTGACTACTGCTGCAAGTTCTACTGGGAGGTGACTCACTTGTTACTTTGCTTCCCTCAAGAAGGAAAATACAGACTCTTTTTAAGTTGACAACAATAACCAGTTTCCTAAAAAACGCAGGGAGCATACCTCAGAAAGCAGAAAATGCATGTGCAAGCTCCTGGTCCCTCTACTGGCATTCTTTTCCATTTCTGGAATGGAAGATGCTCACTAGATTTGCCAGGCAAACTGAGCAAGCTTTGCGGAGTAAACACAATGAACTAGCTAGGTAAGCTTTTTTCTTCTCTAATAAAGTTTTAAAAAATTTAAATACTGAGAGACTCAAACAGCATAATTAAACCTTTTGACAAGTGTTTCAGTCCTGCTAAACATCTTAAGAATTCGATACTTAAAAGCTTAAAAGCTGTTTCATAACAAGTCAAGTATCTGTTCTCAAGAGCAGAAATGATATTTCAGTGGCAAACACTGAAACATTAAGACTACATTAGGTTCAAAGAACTTCTCTAATCCATTTATGAATACTAGATTCCATGATCCTTCCAGTGGAGGTGATAACCATTAAAAAGGTAGTTTTGATCAGAAGAAAGTTCACTTAACTAAAGCTTCCAAACTTTTTCAGGAACTCAATAAACTAGAGAACTGCTAAAGTGTGTGGAAAGATGATATATCATGTTACAATGTCCTCTTAAGGGAAATATATGAGAACATCACATCCCTGCTGTATAAGACAACAGTTAGTGGTTACTAATGCCAAAGTTCATGCAAAGCAAACATCAATCACAAAGCTAAGTAATCAGAACATCACATTTTTAAATCTGTATCTTATGAAAGATGTTATCTGGCTTACACTGCCTGGTTAAAGATTTTCTACTGTATAGCAAATTCTCACCAGTGAATTCAGAAGATTGGAGAGACTTAGAGCCATCAGTGTGATTTAGTATTTGATGCACCAGGCCCAAAGATGTTTCACTTTCTGAAAAGAAGTTTGAGATGGGTTTTACTTAAACATAGCATCATTACACAATGAGAACACGAATCATTATGCCCTTGATTATTACTGCAACAGCTTTTTATTTCAGCCCAACAGAACTGATGTGTGAAACTCCTAACATCAGAACGGGAGAAATTATAAACTAGATATAATGTCTATGTATGCACTCCCTACTTGGTAGCAGAAGACAGAACATTAATAAGGATTTTTTACTAGCCATTGAATGAAAGCTAGAAAGCTTCCTATGCAATTTTATTGGTCTGCTCATTGCTCTTAAAATGAGTTTCCACCAAAATGTCATGTGCTAGTTGGGTACACACGGTTTACTGCAGTTACAAATGTGACCATCCTGGCATGGGATGCAAGGTGTAACAGCTCCACAAGCCCAGATATCCTCAACTTTGGAGCAAAGTTTTACTCCAACTGAATTTAAAGTGAATGAGAACATCTAGTAAGACTACAAAGTCTTGAAGCCTCTGGAAGTGCTCAGGTGTTTTAAAAAGTACCAACTCTTCTGCATCCACAGTCACATTTACCAGACTAAAGAAGCTTTTTAGTATTTCCTCCTTTAACTAAGTTTAGGATGGGCTATAAACATCTGTTACTCTTGAGGCCATTGCTTTTCAACAAGGATCTCAACAGCTCAGCCACAGATGGGCCAAGACTATTAAATTCCAATGATAATTGGAAGCAGCCATTACAAATTTCAGTATTTTTCATCACCAAGTTTATCCTGTAATGTGAAAGAAGCATTTCAAAAAAGGGAAAACAGTAACACAGAGCAGTGTTGAGAATACTACAGATACAAGGGTTAAATAAAAACATTTAAACACAGCCAGTGATGGCATGAAAGCCATGGACAAGTCCTTCTATATTGCTATAAGGAATTGGCACAAGGATTGAGAAGTTTCCTCCTGTTTCTTTCTGGGAAAAGGTTATCTAAAATCTGGCATCAGGTATAACACCTTAACGACAACATGAAAAAACAGCATAGGATCAGAGTGGTTTGGGTTGGAAGGGACCTTAAAGATCATCTAGTTCCAAACCCTCTGCCATGGGGAAGGACACCTTCCCCTACAGCAGGTTCAAAGCCCCATCCAACCCGGCCTTGAACGCTTCCAGGGATGGGGCTTCCACAACTTCTCTGGGCAACCTCTTCCAGTACCTCACCATCCTCACAGTAAATAATTTCTTCCTACTTTCTTTCAGTTTTAATCAATTCCCCCTTGCCCTGTCACTACATGCTCTTGTAAAAAGTCCCTTTCCATCTTTCTTGTAGGCTCCTTTCAGATACTGGGATGTCCCAGCTAGGTCACCCCAAAGCTTTCTGTTCTCTTCTCCAGGCTGATCAGGTACAGACCCATCAGCCAACATTACATATTTGGGAAATGGAAGCACAGCTCACTACCCTGCTAGATCCCCAAGCATGCAAAATTGCTTTTAAAAAGCAGATTAAGAGGTCTAAAAAAAGCATGCAAGTTTACTGGGGAAAATGTTATTTCTATGGAACTGCCACAGTAGAAGTTACTGAACAGCAATGCACAATTTGCATCACATCACCTATATGTCTAGTTTACAAGAAAATGCAAGGCATTTGACAGTATTCTGGATACCCACAGCTTTTCATATATACTATGTATATTTCATATATACACTCCCAAACACAACACCTAAGAGTAAGACTCCTTCGAAGAGTGATTTCTCAACTCAGTTGAGCAGCTCCAGTCAACTGCCAGCCTCTTTAGCCCTGCCAGCTTTCAGACACTGTTTTCCAAGTGAACCAGCTTCTGGGTGAAGAAGGCAGAAAGGAACAGAATGTAAGACTGCTGCCTGCTCTTAGCAGAGCCTGGGAACCAGTGCTCCAGTATTTCACTAGTGACAGGTATCTCTGCTCTGCTTCCTACACACAAGGCTGAAATGGAATGATACATGTGTGCAGCTTGAAGTGTCTCTAACTTTTGTTTATGAGATCCAAGCATTCAAAAATGTGAATGCAACATATTTAATAGAAAGTCTCCAGCAGAGAGAAGTTTCTTAAGTGATGGAGGTCAAAGACTGCTATTTGCCTGGCAGAACCAAACCAATCAACAGGGGACACAATCACTTCAGCTCAATACTCATACCTACTGTACACTCCATCTCTGAGGATTACGACTGAGAAACCAGACACTGTTCCTTTACTGAAGTAATTCTGCTGCTGAACAAGTCAATTATCCCCAAAAATAATGTTTTAAAGCTCTTGCTTCCTTTTTAGTGGTATTCTGAATAACATGTGTTAAGACCTTTGAATCAGCTCTTCTCACAAGAGGGCAAAGGATACTTTTTCATAATTGTTAAGTAAGATCAGAAGGAACCACCCCCTTCACAAGTGATGCTACTTGGCCACTTGCTCCTGCTGCCAAAGTCTAGCCTTCAGCACACCACAAGTGCTCAGGTAACCTAGAAGGGATTTCAAGACACCCCTTTCAGTTTACACACAAAATCTGAATGCAACAACTTCCACACATCCTTAATACTGAGTATTCTGGAAGCCAGAATCAGAATAAATTGCATTTCTTCAGGATCAAAGGTAATTCAAAATGATTATAAAATACTCAGCTCTGGGGAAACCTCTCTCTGATTTTCAGGATGAAAATCAAGGCTCCCTGTAGCCAGAGAAAGGTATGTTACAGCACAGCTTTTGTAACATACCCTCTCATTAACAGAAGACCTGAGATACCATCTCAACCTCACGGCCCTGTTGGCCACCTATAACAGACCCAAGGAAAGTATTTCCACAGCAGCTGCTCCATGTCAGCAGCATGTCTGCATCATGCAAAGCAGAAAAAGCTCAAGACTTTCTTAGTAGGGAAACCAAACCCACTCATGTGATGGCACATCATAAACATGGCAACATGACCACCTCTGTTGGTCACCACAGAATCCCAGGATGAACATCTTAAAAGTAAAACAGCTTGACCACAACTTACAGTAGCAGTAAAAGGATAATATGACTTAAAAATACAGACTTATTAATAGACATTTTCTGACAAAAGACCAATTGCCACTTCAAAAACCTAAAAGGCGAAGAGAAACAAACCTAAAATATCCACACCACAAACTCCCAGCTTTAGAAACAACTAAGAAAAACCAAAAAGGAAACCCTACAGAGTTGTTAAGCTGCAATAGTAACTACTACAAAAACGTCAGTAGGGCTGCTAGATACCTGAGGTTCTTTACAGGATTGGCTACAGAAAGAACAAAGACAGAACTCAGCAGCTGCAGCCCCACTGACAGGCAGCTCTGAAGAAGTCAGACTGAGACATGAGACATTTGAACATGCCTGTGATCTGTACAGACAATGTATCTCACAGAATCCTTTTACAAAATGGAAAAAAAAAACCACTAAAACCACACTGGTATCAAGATAGAGCAGATTATGCTCCTTACAAACATTTACACCTGAACAGGTGATCAACAGCAAACCACACACACACAGACTTATATACACTCCAATGCCACAAGAATCACAATTAAGATTATATATAATTATAATTATATGGATACAATCTATCTGGTTATGTTAATAACAAGTGACTATCCAAAGACTCTGGTAACCAATTTAAAGTATACCTACCAATTCAGACAGCTGTATTTTTTTATTGAACATTCAATTTCTGTATCAAATCCTAGCAAAATTATGAAACTGAACTCCACATTTGTATTTTGAAAAGCTTGGAATACCTAAATATTTTTCACAGAATTCCAAGCACAAATGAATGTATTATACCAGGTACTTACACTAGTATGTATTATTTTCCCACAGGCTTCAATATGCAACCACACAATTAAAACCTTCTATGGGATTCATCACTATAAATAATTCTATTTAATTCCTAAATGATGTAGACAAATATCCTTACCATGTATTTCAGGGAAAAAACACTCTAAAAGCATGTGTGTGTGTTTATTCATACAGACACACACACAGACATGAACTTTAAACTCCATCAGCCAATTTTTCAAGTCTATGTGACTTTCAGATGTAAAGCACTGTCCATGAATACTTTGCAGTATATTTACAGTCTATTCAACACACATTAGTTTTGTTTTCACTCTCCTCATCTGGCTACCATTTATCACAGTTCAGCCTGACCACCAGACAGAGAATGCCCTCACTGACTTCTGGACTTGTTTTACTGATTCAAACCAGTGAAAGAGCAGAATTTAAACACCAAAAGCCACACTAAGATCACAAACCATAAGAACCATCAGTTTTAGCCCTAGTACACTTCCAGCAAGAAGAACCATGAAAGAAGAAAGGGGCATGGGGACAAGGACCTATTTCTAGGACATGGAGAAGAGGCATGAAATAAAGCAGGAAACAACTGCTGCTCACTAACTCTACAAGTGCAAGGAGAAAAAATTTTTAGGAAAAAGCCTCAAAACATGATACAGGAGGGAAAGTATATAACATAGTGGCACACAGAAGATTAAAGTTATTTGATAACCAGTGTAACAGTCTTTGAAGCAAATCACAAAACAACCCACAACTTACTTAGTTTATTAGGTATATGCATCTCTGCTCATCACACTCCTACATTATCAGGTTTTCTGATTGATTTCCAAAGCCATAATTTAAAATGGCAAGGAAAATATGATTCTAGATACTCCTTACAAAACCATGGTGAACTTCTAAGATTGTTTTATATAAAAAATGACATCACTTTAACCTTCTATATAAAGATGACATTTACAGTAAGTAACTCATGAATTTTGATGAGTTGGTAAGTTCCATTCTAACCATGTAAATACCACTCTTCCAGTGAGAAGAAGCAAGAGTGATGCTATCCAATAGTGTTCCAATTAAAAACCACTAACACATCACATTTTTTCAGAGTCAGATCCTCAAATCGGTAATTAGGTTCTATAAGATGTAATCTGCCACTTGCTGACAAGATGTAGAGGTGATTAGTCAAAGAATTTTGCTAAGCATAAGCAGATGTATCAGTGAGGGTGGGCTAGATACTTCTTGGCTGGGAAATGCCATTTAAGCTCATTTAAGTTCAAGTAAGAATTCATAGCATGCTGGGACTCTAAATGCAAACAATCTACCTAAACATTTCCCATCACTGCCAGACCTTGTACAAAAAAAACTTTGGTACATTATATTTATATTAAAATTTCAACTAATATATTTTTAATTTCAAAAAATCCAAATTTTCAGTGACCTTAAACCCTGCACAATACTGTTGTTTCACCTTTTATGTTTCGACAATTGCAATTACATACCGTTGTAGCATTTGTATAAATCTCAGATGCAGTACACTACTGTTAGCAAAAATGCAAATAAATTCAACGTAGCAAAAAAAGATACACTTGAAGATATGCTGTCACCATCAAAATCGACCACAATGTAAAATATGGATGACCTAATGATATTCTGGATTTTCTGGAATAAGTTTAAAACTTCTAGAAGCAAGTTTGTTAAAATAGACATACCAATATGTGCTGAACCACTGCTACTTTTACTTTGTATAGAGGTACTGCATGTCTGGGTCCCGGGTTGTGCTGTGCCTGTTCGATTTAAACCCCTGTATAATTTCCTACAGGAGAGTTCATCATTGTCACTGTCATGTAGGGATGGTGTCCGAGGCCTAAAATGCCGCCATCTACATGATTTGATATTGACTAGTATCTGACTGAGGTCTTTTGAGAAAGATTTGTCCGAGGTATTTGTTTCTGAGGTATTGGCAAATTGACTGATTGAAGAGTGTTGTGATGAGGAAAAGCTTTCCAAATCCAGGTGATGAAATGCACTATCGTAGTCCGAATGCGCTCTGTCTAGTAGCACCCTAAAATCAGAACAGCACAAATTAACAGCGGCAAGGAAACACCAAGGAAGTCATCAGTTTGATATGTGTGCTTGTGGATGATTAAAGGACAAAAGCTACACAAAAGTGTTCTAGAACAAGCCAACACACACATACACACTCCCCTGACACAATGCATGACCATCTATTATTTCACAGTATTTAGGTATTTATTTAGGTATATTGCTAGCTTCTATTGTCTGAAGAAGAGCTGAGGTACAACATGACATTTTTATTAAAGACACTTCAACAACACATCATTAAACCAAAAAGACCTAGAGAAAAACACTGCTTAAGTAAAAAGTGATTAATATGTCCTCCTAAAGTAACTTCATTTCCAAAGCCTTACTCCCATATACAGTGACTATACCTACAACCATCCCAAAACAATAGGGATGCTACACATTAACATCCAAATCCCCTTGGAAACCACCCAGTAAGAGCCATCAGATTTCATTCCAACTCTGTTGATTGGCCAAGCCGGCTTACTAATAATATGTGGAGAGGTGCTAAGCATAAATTTGAAGTGCAGATCACATCCTTACTTTTCATAAAAATTTAATACAAATGTACTATTTTCTTAAAGACATCACATACTTACACACTCAACCATTTATAAATTGTTTTTGGTAAAGGTAGTTAAAAGCAAAATGACTGAAATAAGTAATTATTTGATATTCTTCACAATGTTTGAAATTTAACAGTTATTATCTTTTCTAAGCATCTCTCCCAAAATCACCCAATACTGTCTAAACTCTGAAAAGCATCTTTTGTAAAATACTATTTTTGTATCTTGAAATGCCACTATTTGAGGATAATTATGCTAACAATTTAAAAACAAACCAATCACAACTGAAGATACACACGCATTTTCATGCCAAAAATGGGAATGCAAGCAATAGAAAACCCCGAGAACTATTTATAAAACATTACTAAAACAGTTTCCACTAGTGTATGGAGACATTAGCAAGCTAATCTCCCTGTGATGTCTCCAATTTTTAAATTTTTGGGGTTTTTTTAGACTTTTTCTTCTTTGCATCTTACTGATCTAATTTTCTTTTTAAAAACAGCAACAATTACACAGCACTTACCTTCCACCACGGCCAACCCGTCTCCGTGCAAACCCAATACACCTCTGGGGGACAGTGAGGGTGGTTAAGCAGTATCTGTAACGCACATCTCCTAATCTTCCCTCCTTAGGGCTACTCCACGGCCAGTTGCCAGGTTGGTCTAAATGAGGCTTAAAATAATTTTAAACAATTAAACACAAGATGTTTTCACACAGTGACACTCTGTCTTACAGTGCACAAGGAAATTCTACTTACAGCATAGTACTGACAGCCTGCTTTCCTACGGAAGGCAAAAGGACCATCAGGATCATTTTCTTCCTCAGCCTCCGAAGAACCAGACAAAACCTTTGAAGAGGGGATGAGGTGAGAGTGGTGTATGAGGAGAGGTATTACAAAATTCCTGAGTTTTACTTCTGCTCTTTCCCAAAGAGCAGCACAAAACACTAGAGGTCCTACCTGGGAAAGAGGTTCATCATCTGAGCTAGGAAAATCATATTGATTCAGATCTTTAGCATTAAAGACTGGCAGTGCAGCAGGACTTGTCTGTTGAGGAGTAGCAGCAGCAGACGAAGGTAAGACTTTTGGCTTCTTCTCATACTTTCTTTTGGGTCTAATAACATCAGTTTTATCTTGCTGCAAGGAAAATGAATGCAGTGTAAAATTACACACAAAAGAAAGTTACATTAAAATAGGAGTTTACTTAAACTCCTGTGTAAGCAAGTTAACAACATGAATTCATCTCTCTACCATGTTCTAGTTAAACATGCAGTCATTTCAGAGTGTCTGAATTTGATTTCCAGTAACTGAGACACTGAACAGACAACGTGGAATCAAACACTGTTTGCTCTATCTGTGGTAGGTAATTCACTAGCAGTTAAGGTAACAGTACTACTTTGGAGAAGGAGACCAAAATATATATAATGATATCTAGGGGGCACCTTTTTTATTTCCTAGCATTTTTAATTGACAGCCATTTATGCAGTGTCAGGGTATAAGTAAGTACCAAGCAATGGTACTTAGGCAAAAATAGACTTGTCGAAGATACCTATAATCTTGCAAAGATCTCTAAAAATTAAACACGTTTCCCCATACTATGCAAAGTCAAGTTTAAGAGTATTTCCCAAGTTTGTAAGCTGTGAGACACTGCGCTGATCCAAAATCACTGATAAGCAAGTACACAACAGCAATCACAAGGACAATACTTTACTACCAGTGGAAGAATTCACTGATCAAAGCCACCTTTTCAAATTCAGAACAGACTCTGGATATCCTTCAGTTATAAGTTGCCTTGGTTTAAAATTCAAATTATACCTCAGCCTTTATCCTGTGTCACCTGACCTATTTAACATGCTCAGCTGTTCGCACTGTAGCTATGGTTTGTATGACACAAAATTAAAGCCTGCAGGGAGAAAAGTACTTGTCAGCTGTCTAAATCAAATAAGATTATTTGATATTTTACTTAAATATTAAACCAAATATATACAGCAGGGGGAGAATTATCAATGGATCGTATTTCAGAAACAAAACAAACCCTAACCCTCCATATTGAAGTAACTACATAACTTAGAACAACACATGGTATTCACATCATTAGTTCTCTCTTCATACAATGCCTAAGGATAATAAATACAGTTTTGTTCAGGACATCCCAGCTTTACAGACAGTAGTAAAGAAAAATGTTTCCATCTTCCTGAATAAGAACACAATTGCATGTATCCTTTTATCTGTAGTTCGTCTGTACTTCCTTTATTTCTGTGTTGAGGAATGCTGGTAATCTGTTATCCTTGAAACTCCAACAGAACAAAGCCATTTTATTTCACTTGCAGCTTTGCTTCCCTATTGCCAGTTCCAAAAAGATTCCTCCCTCCTCCAATCCTAAAATGGTGTATTTTGTACACTTCACAGCACAAACAGTAACTCGGCTACTGACATGACTTACTTTAACTTTATATTCTTTCAGTTCCATAGCTTCTTGGTGTTTAAAAGAACTGCTGTTAGTCACAGGAATAATGGGAATAGCATAGGTGGGTTTCAGCGGCTGCCGCTGAGCCATGACTTCAGACATGATCTCTCCACTGTAGTCACCCAAATTATACCTGAAATCAGAATAAATTTTATTTGTTGGAGTACAATATCCATCTGGTAAAAAATTGAGAGAAACAAATTAATACTTGCAACCTGGGGTAAAAGGAATATCCAGTATATCAGCAATAAGTGCAAAAAGTATTATTCCAGAGAAGGAGATGAATAACACAGCAAATTCACTGCAGTGAATAATGCTGACAGATAAAAAAGGACAACTATTCTGTAAAGCATCTCCAAAAGGTAGTACTGTAAAGAAAAGGAGAGGATTACTCACCCCTTTCCTTGGGGACTGGTACCAGTTAAAGAATTTATCACTCAAGAAGTTTTAACAGTGAAACAGAGTGTCTTATTCATGAATCCTCCTTCTTTTGTGTTACAGAGTACTTTCCAATAAGCAGATCCATGAAACATTACATTTTAAGTCCTGTCACAAATGCTGAGTTGAAATACAGTTCTCTACTCTGTGGGAGGGATTTGAGTCTTTCCTCTATTCAATAGCTTATTTCCTTTAAAAAGCAACTGGAAAAATCTTCCTGATTTCTCTTCCCTCTGCTTCTGCTGCAAATGCTCAGGGCTTAAAAGAAGTGCCCTGATAGAGCCAATTGAGCTTGTCTCCCTAAAAACCCAGACTAAGAAGTCAGTTCTGCAGTTTTAAGGTACTGACTCAGAACATTTGCTTTTAAGCATGGACACTTAAGCTAGAAAAGTCTATTCAGATTCTAAGTATCAACCTAAAGGACAACTCCACACTACAACTGTGATCTTCAGTCAACAGGGAAAGTGACACTTGGCAGAGCATTTGGTCCACAACACAGACAACAGGATGGCAAAAGAAGCACTAGCTGGAGATGACTCTCTCATTTAATGCTGCATGAAATGCTTGTTTTCCTCAAGAGGGTATTAGATCAAGCTTTTCCCACAAAGAATAGAGATCATTAAATCAAAGAAGAATGGCATTGATTGAAACTGGCCTTAAAAATAGCTGGGATTGCCATAATCTACATACTTAACACACAATTTCAAATGACTTTGCTTGAAACTATGAGCTCTCTTCTGGTATAATATACAGAGTAGATACCTAAGTTTGAAAGTATCTACACATGTAATAAAACAATGTAGCTTAACATGACAGTAACTCTCCCTTAATAAGTAACTTCCTAATGTCTTATTTTTCTCCATAGGCAAATATGAATATGCTATCCTGTAGATGTGAAACAGTCTGAATTATTTTAAAAATCTCCCACTGTTCAAATATTTGCAGCAATCCAAATATAGTTTCCAAAGCTTTCTGCAGCAAATTTTCAATAAACATTACCTCTTTTCCATAATTTCCAGTGTTAAATGCAGCAACTCTCTCTTGCTTTTTTCCCTCCTTTTTATCATCTCCAGGATGGTTACTGCACGACTCAGATCTCGACGCAGCTTCAGCATCTTCTCGTAAGAAGCTTCATCATTTTTCCGATTCTGTAGATACATAAAACACGTATTTCCCCACATCATTCAAGTTAAATAATCTGAATTAAAGTAAGTTACAAATATTTAGGTATATTAAAAAAAAAGTCACATGCTAAACCAAAGAGAAGCATGTGCATGTTATCAATGATACACAGCTTGCCAATACCCTAAGTAGGTTTAACAGTAAATTTAGTGAAAAAGTGAATATAAACTTTCATTCAATAGTGCAACTAAAGCCATTTCATGTTTTTTGCCCTTGCAAATTAAAAACAGAACATTCCATTTTTTATTATGTTGTAAATTTTTTCTTTAAATAAGCAACTTCTGCAAAGAGGGAGAATTAAAAGAAAGAAAAGCTGAGGGAGGCACTGATACACTTACTTTTCGTGTTTGCATCTTTTCTGTTCGTCTTCTAAAAGCAACGTAAGGGTCATTTGTGCTGGAGCCATCTCGTTTTTCCTGCTTCACTGCTGGAATAAGTGAAGGACCTCGACAATTTTTCCTCTTTTTAATCCAGTACTCATATACTTCTCTGATCAATTCATCATCTTCCTTTAGCAACAGCTTGGCCTCTTGCAGGCTGACTGGCTAAATGTAAAACCCAGCATGTCACTTTCATACAGTAATACATAGAGCGTGTATTTCAAATTCTTTATTCAAAGTACCGTTGTACCTGCTGACCGCTGCCCTTTTCTAGTCTGTCTATCATCTCCTCGAATTGCAAAGGAGAGATGTCCATTCTTTTCTTCAGCTTATTCACAAAGATCTCATCTTCCGAATCCAAGTCATAATCTGGCTGCTCAGCATCCAAACTAAAAGCTAAATGATACAGTCAAAGTTAAAGTTAGTTTTACAACAAAAAGGAATTGTTCTAATAGCACCCACAGCACACACCACACTTCTCAAGAGAAAACCAAAGTTATTTGTTTGAATGATGTAATAATGCTACTTCCACATGGATGTAAACATTGAAGTTTTTTCCTTGAAAAAAAACTACCCTGTTAAAAATGAGGCATAAAAGTTCACATCTACTTGTTATAGTTTTGTTAACCAATGAAAACTTATTAGTGGTCAAACCAACTAACAGATTACTGCCTCACTGCTTCAGTAAGACATTTATAGATTCATTAAGATCTTCAATGCTGCCAAGCATTCTGGAGTTTTATGTATTGTACAATCAGCAGTTCAGATTTCAGCCCAAACACACATCAAAGGTATTCCTAGCAAAGCATGTGCAGCCTGTATTACAATGATCTTCACATATTCCCATCAATGATTTCTGTGATGCAGATGAGTCAGATACACTGGCCCAGCATGATCTACCCTATGTAGCAAAGCATCTCCAAATACAAGTAATGTCTTGCCGAATGCAAACAACTGTTTGCCATGGTATCCTATGAAAATGCATCACTGCATTTGAAATGTGACTCCCTAGTTCTCATGCCTCATTCAAATTGCTCTGGCTGGTAAGAGACACAAATTTCTTTCCAAGTGCACATGTGAAAACACATATCCATTTTTAATAAAGAAATAGGTAGAATACAGTGCAGCTTAAAATTGACAATTCTGGCTGTTAGAACAGCCAGATAAGGAAAATAAGAATGAGAAGTACAACCTTAATATCAGCATGGAAGACTGCTAGTAGGAAGGAAGAACTTTTTTACAATGAGGGTGGTGAAACACAGGTTCCCTGAAAACTGGTAGATGCCCATACCTGGGAACATTCACAGTTAGGCTGGCTCTGAGCAACTTGATAAAGCTGAACCCCCCTCATTGCAGGGAGCTTAGACCTAGGTGAGCTTTAAAGGTCCCTTCCAACGCACACTATTCTACAATTCAAATATTTTAAGCAATTACTGAGGATCAGAATGACATACAAGTCTAGCATTTAACCAAAGTTAATTAGGCATGAGATATGTTCACATAGCACAGATACTACTTTTCCAATTCTGCTTATTACACCATACAACAGAATTCTGCAACAGACTGTATTTTTCATAATTTTTCCAAAGGTATCTAAAGGAATGTGGTGCTCACATGAAGGGTCATATCCATAGCAAAGAGCTGCTATCTTCCAACAAAACCACAACAAATTTGCAAGCCATCCCTCATCTGCTTTTAGACATAGAATACTTCCACCAGGCATAGGCAAATAGAAATACTTCTACTGCTATTGTCATGTCTGGTTGGCTCCCCAATCCACTCAACAGCCATTTTATCCTGGAGATGCTTAAGGGACAGGTATTCTGATTCTTAGGTATGCATTGTGTATTTTCCTCTTTAAGTAAACTCGTATCTGTGCTTGCTAACAAATCTAAATTTCCCTCTGAACTGTTACTACTGAACAAGAATTAAACATACTTCTTTATCAAGCAGAATTTTTTCAACATGTTGAAAAATAAATTCTCAGAAGTCAGTCTTGATGGGAGCTCAGATGTTTATGAATAATATCTTAACTACTAGCAAAATTAAATTCTCACAGAATCACAAAGTTGGAAGAGACCTTCAAGATGGAGTCCAACCCAAGCCCTAACACCTCAACTAAACCATGGCACCAAGTACCACATCCAATCTTTTTTTAAACACATCCAGGGATTATGACTCCACCACCTCCCTGGGCAGAAAATTTTACTACTTTATCACTCTTTCTGTAAAAAACTTTTTCCTAACATCCAACCTATTATTTCCCTCGGCACAGCTCAAAACTGTATCCTCTCCTTCTGTCAGCTGCTGCCTAGAGAAAGCAGATCCAATGCAGACTTCAATGAATGAGTTACTTTACTTACGCTGTATGTGAATCAGCTGCTTTGGCATTTTAAATTCTCCAGGATATATAGATTCATAGTATGCAATATTACTTTCTGCTTCTGGAACCGGTATAACCATGTTATCCCTCTTCTCTCCATAGACTTGTTGTGCTGAGATAGCCCGCTGCAAATGATGTTCCTATTAAAAAAAAAATAAAGTGAAATGAAAACCTGAGAAAACATTTCCAGAACTCAGCCTCGCTCAGGTTGAAGGAGGTATTCCTCTGCAAATGCTCTCCGCAAAGCCCTGAGCTGAAGAGTGGACGCTGCCCGGGCTGGAGGTTCCCCGGCAGGTGGCGCTGTCCCCCTGCACAGCCCTCACACCCCGCAGCTTCCCGACTCCCCCAGGCCTGCCGGCGCTCCTGGCACACCGAGACACGCAAACCGTCTGCTAATCCATCAAGAGAGACGCTTAAGACTGATTAGACATAGAGTATAACAAGTAGTTGCAGACAGATATTGACGACAGTACTATTCTGTAGTTGCCTTGGCCATTTATTGCCAGTAATGCCAGAAAACCACAGAGGCGGCTTTGCCATCATTGCCAATGAACAGCAATGATTTCTACCCAGCGAATAACTCCTAAAGACGTTCTCATTTATTGCAATGCTTCTCATTATCCTCCCTTTCCTTCTCCTAATCCATCAAAAAACAGTAAAAATGCAATCCATTCTCCCCATAGTTCTGTCAAGAGAGCAAGCAGTATCAACAGGGTTCATACAGTTACTAACAGAAACCACATGGATGTGCGCATGTCTTTAGGTGGCTTACCAACAATACAACAAGGTATTTTTTTCCTTATTAGCAGTGTTGGTTTCCTAAGTTTCTATTCTGTTCCTCCCCAGGTGCTCAGTAAACCAGTGCTACAATAGTTATGCCAACACATCTCTCAGTGAGATGCTGCGAAATACTCGAAACACTGAAATACTCTAAAGCAGGAACTGCAGCAAAAGGGCAGCAGTAGATAGTTGGTTTCAACACTGAATGTGTGATGTTTATCCATATGATCTTATCTTTGGCTGTCTGACTTCAATTTAAGTACTTTGGTACAAGAAGAGCAACTAAGATCTTCTGTCTAAACTTTATAAAAAAATAAATAATCAAGAAGGTTATAAAATAGGCTTTATTGTAAACTGCAAGGTTGACACAGCCTGAAATTCAACTGGGTTCTAACATGTAATTCTGCTGAAAGAATTCACAGGATTTGAGCCTATCTTCACACAAGCTACAGACATTATCTCACATCTGTCCCCTAGTTAAAAAGCTTCTTCATGGAAAGGACCAATCATGAGAACAAGGCATAGCAGAGCTGCAAGCAGAACTCACTGCACTGGTTTTGACCTGCAGCATTTGTTAAGTCCAGACATACACATCACCCAGGAGGTGTGGCAGCATTCCTTCCTGGGTATGGACAAACTAACTTATTTTCTACCTTTTACTGAACTACTGCTGTCAGACACCTCAATATTTTGTAAACTGTAATAATTCTTCAGGATTACACAGCTACAACTTATTGCCTAACAGGGACCTAAGCTTTATCTTCATATAGCCAGTAGGATTCTGCATCAAATAGATAATAATAGCCAATGTTCATTTAGTTAAGCAAACACTTACTGGTTTTATAATAATATTAAGGGTTCATGGTGTCTTTATCCCAGCTTGTGTTTCTAAACACCAAAAAACTGCTTTATTTCAGAGAAAAAAAGGATGTCATACACTAAATTAAGATTCCAATTTCTCTGATCCACCTCTGACATGGACACAACTAGTAAGTACCAGTAGCCTATAGTTCTGTACTAACAGGTTAAAGTTACCTGTATTTAAAGAAATCTTAACAGTATTCTTAAAACAAAAGCACAAATCGCGATTTTTCCTTTCATCCCAATTACAAAAATTTGTGAGCAGAGTCTTAGCAGTGCCACATATTATAAAAAGCAACTGGATGAAATTTCTCCCACTGAAAAAAGCAACCCTGCTTGTTAATTGTTCATATCAATTTCAATTCACCTCAAAAGACACTCCATTAAACAGAAGAAACTAAGCAGACAAGGCAACTTCCCCTTACGCTTCCATGCATTAAAGTTTTCACTTACTTGGACAAACCCAAAAGAGCAACTTTGCCCCAAACTTCAGTATCTCAGCTGGTGGCTCAGCACATCTCTCTCATTCCTGGTAATTGAGGTGGGTTGAGTGCTGGCCCAATACCAGGGCATTCACTAGAATTATTTACTCATTTTATGCTGTGAGATAAGAATTAGGAGATGGGCAAAAGCAAGCTCAAAATTTTGTATAAAGAGTATAAAGAAAACTTTATTAACAGAACTAAAGAATAACACGAATCAGGATAGACCTTCAGAACACTTCTCCCCCCAGCTCTCCCTCCTTTACCACTGACAACAAAAAGGTTCAAAATTTGGTATTTTCAGTCAGTTTACCACTTTTAAAATAATCTTTCTTCAGTTCACTTAGGGAGAGGAGTCTCTCCTGCCATGCCATGGAGACTTTTCCACAACACACAGTTCTCTCATGTTTTAATTTTCACAAATAGCAGCCACCCGGAAACCTGCATGGCGAAGTTCCTCCCATGGTTTGGTAGAATTCCCACAACTACTACTACCATGGGTCATCTCAGCTTATTGGGGTGCAACTTTAAGGATGAGCTGTTCTAATATAGAAACAAAAGTTCTCTTCTATTATCTCTAGTAACAGAGGTTTTCAACAAAGGGGACACTAGCTCGGTTGGTTAGAGCAGCATGCTGATAGTGCCAAGGTTGTGGGACCCATCCCCAAATGGACCATTCACTGAAGAGTTGGACTCGATGACCCTTGTGGGTCCAACAAGGTTGTGGTTCCAACAACCCTGTGGTTCCAACTCAGAATATTCAGTGATTCTATCCCTGGGGCAAGGTTTCTCATCTCTCTCATTTCTCTCTGTTCCAGCTCCTCACTGGATCACAGCTACTTCAACATCTGCTTGCTTCAACACTGGTGCCTCTGCTCATGGCTGAGGTTAGAATGCCACATCCCCCCAGGGCATTCCAGGAGTTACAGGGAAAAAGCAAAAAAGAGTCTGATGTTTCAATTATATCTTTACTATAGCCTTACAAAAGAATTTCAGCCCAAGACTAAGGCATCTCCTCATTCTCCTCCCATCTGCGATTTGACTCCTCCTTCACAGGCTTCAGCGTCTCCGTGTTGTTTTCTTTACATGTCTTCACCCTTTCCTTTTCTCTCACTTGAGAGAGGACTGAGACTGATGTCTGCAAGTTTCATCCATGCACTGATAGAGTTGGTATCTTGCTGGGGCTGGTGGACAGCCATGTAATCTCTGTCAGGCAGCTGAAGAGTGCAGGGCTCAGCTGCAGGGCTCTTTTGCGGTCCTGCTGCGCTCAGTTCCAGCCATGGAGCTGCAGGGCCACCTCTGCTCCCAGCCACAGGGCTTTCCTGGGGCACCGGCAGCATGGCCTGGTCATCCCGAGCAGGGCCTGGCCTGGCCCAGCCATCCTGAGCAGAGCCTGGCCTGGCCCGGCCATCCCGAGCAGGGCCGGCCTCGCCTGGCCTGCCAGCCCTGGTTAGAGCTCAGCAGCAGCAGAATCTCAGCCGAACTGCACCGCAGGCTGAGCCAGCATCCAGTTACCTGTTCAAAGGCCAGAAACAGGAGAATTTTTCCCGGGGTTTGTTCATTTTTAAGCGTGATTTCACAGAGGCACGTTCACCTTTCTTAAGGGGTTTAATATTCAACATTCAAAACTAGCCAGTTGACTGGTTTTGTTGAGTCTGGAGGAAGCTGCTAGCAGTCCTCAGAGAGAATCACTTCTGTAACCGATGGATTTTCTCTTTAACTAAAAACCAAGCTATGCTAGACCACAACAGTAATATATATAAATCAGGTACAATTGTTAATTTCAAAAGCAGTAATTTTTAACAAGAAAGCATGCTAAATATCTACTATTAACTAACACACTACAGTTTACAGTTTCTATTCTTCAGTCATTCTCCACTGTGATTGCACAGCTGATTACTCCAAGATGCAGCACCTCATTCATTTGAATCCATAGGCTTCCATTTTAAAATGCAGTGGTTTCATTAATTTGTCAGAATGATTTTAAATTCAAATCCTAATCAAACTTTCTGTCTGCTCTTCATGTTACAGGAAGATTTCTATGTAGATACTGTAGTCCCAGTCATCCCTGAAAACATCACCTGGCATTTAAAGACAGATCACCTGGGAAATTCAACAATGTTTTCATTTTGTCCATCTATTTCCAGATATAGTTTTCCAAGCAGATTTATTTCTACTACACAACTGCTTCCATTCACTGCATAACAAAGCAGTATCAAAAAGCCTTTTTTATACCACTATCCATTAGGGACTGTGCCCTGCCACAAAATGAAGTTCAACTGGGTTAACTGGGGGTTTGTTCTTGAAAATCTCTTATTAGGTGTCCATAGAGATTAGTATCTTCCAGGTCATCACGAGGGCCAAATAATTTACATTATCAATATTCCTCCAGGAACTGTGGGTAAGATCACTTGTTTGTAACCCTCTAGCTTCCACCTTTTCAAAAGTCTGTTGACTGTTATGAGATTTTGGGATGGAATTTTTGAGGGATTTTATGGGGTTTTTTGTTTGTTTGTTTTAAAGCATGGTTTAGTGCCTTTTCTCTGTCCTCAGAGATCATCTGCCCCTCTGAAGTTCTCAAACAGCTGTAAAATTATTCCAGACTGTTTCTTTAAATTCCTGGCATGAATTTTAGATGGGCTAGTCAAGCTCTAAGACTATAATTTGTCACATTAGAATAAAACTTATCTAACAGTCACCACCACAAGGTTCAGTCTTGTGCCCCTTGCTGTCATCCTCCATAGTACCACAGCCTTATGTCAAACTGAATCTATGATGACAGCTATGGGAACCAATTCCACAAAAAGCCATCACTGTTCCTGTTATTTCCCCTGAAAACAATTAGAAACAATTAGTCATCTGAAAAATTGGCTCCCTGAACTGTCAGGATGTGTGTATGCAAAGCAGTGGGGAAATGCAGAAGAGAGAAAGATGATCCCCTTTGGCAGCAGTTACCCATTACACTGGCTTAACTGCTTCACTAAATTTAAAAAGTCTTTTTAAAATGAATACCAAAGACAAAAGCCCCCCCACTAAGGAAACATTTCAACCATCTCAAGTATCAAGCACAATCAAGAAAAACGTCTTATTAGAAAGATTCACAGAATATTCTCATCTTATTCTACACCTTCATTGCTAGATGGATCTCACCTTGTTCCTTCTTTCAAGATATACCTTTCATGTAAATATGAATTGTTCACATATTTTTGTTCCTATTAACAAGTTTCCACTTTCTTTCTTAATGTGCCCTTCTGATTGAAACAGCATTGAAATACCTGCATTTGTTTTACAAAAACACTCAGACTGAACTGCTTAACACCACACAGCAGGCTGCTTCAAAATTTATTCCCTTTCTATCCCAGCTTGCTTCCCTTAGATCTTTCACACTTACCATTTCACAACATGTACTTATTGAAGGGAGTTTATTCTCCCTGAAACTGCTTTGCACTTATACATTTCACTATTTTCAACCTATTAACTGTGCTTATATCCAGACAACCTTTCATTTTCAGTTACTTTCTCTGCCTGACATAGATTGCTATTGTAATTACAATTTTAGGAGTGCTGTAATGCTAATTTGATCCAGTAATTTCAGAACAATGGTACTGTTCTTCAAACTTCATTCCTTTTACTTTTTACTAATGCTCGGCCAAATTTCTGTTATAGATTAAAGAGTTTATACAAGAAAACCCTAAAAATCTGCTCACCTTTCTAAGTGCCCAAGTTAGTTTTCCATCAGGTTAGCATCCTACACTGGCTCACCAAGTGGTCTGATAATCCCAACAGAAAAGGGATGCAGTGGGAGCACTCAGCTCAGAGAGAGAGGGTGTCTTAGGAAAGGCACAGCTTCACCACTCTTTGCACCACTCAGGCAGAAACATGAACCAAGGGGCAGGCACTGACCTCTTTTCTCTGGTGACAAGTGACAGGACCTCAGGAACAGCTAGAAGCTGTGTCAAGAGAGGTTCAGCTTGGATTATTAGGAAAAGGTTCTTCAGCCAGAACAGGCTCCCCAGGGAAGTGGTCACAGAACCAGCCTGACAGAGTTTGAGAAGTGTTTGGACAACACTCTTGGGCACATGGAGTGACTGTTGGGCTTGTACAGTGCAGGGTCAGGAGCTGGATTTGATGATCCTTGTGGGTCCCTTCCAACTCTGGATATTCCATTATTCTATGAACTGCACCTTATTCTCAACACTATATTCCTGTGCAGAAAATTACCTGGACAGTTAAAACACCAATACATACCAGATTACACTGTTAGTTGTTTAAATAACCAAAAGATTGATAACCACTTTCCTCCCTTAGGTTTCCTCTAATTAATAGAGTCTACAGGAAAAGCCCACCAAAACAGCAACTCTTTCTGAGTATGCAGAATGTAACAAAGTATGATGCAATTGCAGAAGCAAAATTATGCACTGGCACTATCTGTCATTCTGTGATCTTCCTTCCTATTAAGTTTAGGACAGCAAAATATCCCTTGTGTCCACACTTACTGCACACTAGTATCACCATACATGCTCCAAAACATCAAAGAGTGAAAGGACAATCTAAAGCAAGCTGACAGCAACAAAGGCACGAGGGAAATCAAAGCACAGCAGAGCAGCACTCATTACAGACTGAAGGAACCAGAACTCGTGGTCAGTGCTGCTTTGTGGTGGGCAGTAGGACCTCTCTCAAATGATAATGCAAGGATATTGGGCTAATTCTTTGTCATAAGTTCAGTATTTCCATGTTTTATGCATTTCTAGCACAGTACGTTCAAAAATCTGAATTACAATAATTAGAACACAAAAGAAAGGATACTGTGATTGTGGCTCAACCTGACTACCAGCAGGCACTCCTGCCTGCAAGCAGAAACAAGCAGAAGCACAGCAACTGCAAGCAAGCAGCATTTGCCTTCTTTCACATTTTGGTAATACTTCTTAAAAGTTTTGGCAACATGACTGTGGGATTTTAAATTAGTTGCAGTTTCTAAAAGAAAACTGGCACTTAGAGAGAACACAGAGGTTTCTTTGACAAAATATCTACTCTGCAGTACACTCTGGAGACCATATTCCAAGTAAGATAACCACAGCACACAGCATTAAAAGACTAAGCG
The DNA here is from genome assembly GCF_901933205.1 of Camarhynchus parvulus. Taxonomy (NCBI): domain Eukaryota; kingdom Metazoa; phylum Chordata; class Aves; order Passeriformes; family Thraupidae; genus Camarhynchus; species Camarhynchus parvulus. The sequence continues at coordinate 14,711,359 of NC_044572.1, read as the reverse complement.
ACATAACCTGTCATTACAGTTGAACAAACCAAAGCAACAGAATGCATATTACCCTTTTAAAAAGACGACTGAAAAAATGTTACTGCAGTAGCAATGAGTACATCTTCAAAAATAAACGAAAAATCCACTTTTTTGTAATTTGATTGTTTGTTTCCTCAAATAATTTCTCCACTTAATTCACACCTCTTAGAAATAATAATTTAAGGCACATTTGCTGATGTAAATTACCAAAAGAGGCAGCTCTCAAGGCTAGTGTGCAGAACAGAAAGTCTCCCAATGCCCCAAGCAAGGGAGTGGTGTCTTTGCTCAGGGGGAAGCAAAAGGTGGGGTGGACAAGTAGAAAGTTTTAAAAAGTACTGGTACTTCTAAAAAGCACACAGGACTGAGTTCAGGCCTGTGCAGATCAGAATCACATCTTTGTCTCTGCAACAAAACCTATACAAAAACAAACTACAACTGATTGCGTCATTACTGGGAACTAAGGCAAATCACTGCCCATCTATTGGTCTCTGCAAAACTGCTGATTTCCATCAGTATGACTGCGCAAAATCCTCTCACATCCACCCCTGACAGAAGTGCTTTCCACTGCACTCACAGTGTTTAAGGTGCAAGAGCTGAAAGGGAACCAGTTTCCACAGACAGTTGTCAAGAAGCATTAGGTTCACAACAGTTACACTGAAACAGATTACAGCTGACACACAATCAAGGCCATACAAACTTCTAGAGCTGTCTTTTTTAATACACATTTTACCTCCTAGCAGCTTATGGTCCAAAAAAACCTCTAAACACACACAAAAAAATCCAACAAAATTGGATTTTGAAACACAAACACATTAATTCACAATTAAGATCAAATAAGAAAATATTAAGAACTGAAAAAATCAGAAGTTGTTCATCATGTCATCAAGAGGTGGTAAACTGGTGCATGAGAAACCTGATTCCAGACTTATGAAGTAAAGACTTTTGGCTGCTAAATTCACAGAGATGATAAAGGTTCTCACATCAGCAATATTTACTGGTAGAAGGGCAGTGGAGGAAAACAAAGCAAAATTGCTCAGAGGCCCTACTGCAGACCAAGACCTTTCAGGCTAACTCACTCCAAAACAGAGCAGGGACTGCTGAAACACTTCTATTACCTACTGCACACAAGTCACTCTCCAACCTCCACCTTTGCTTGCTGAGTGACCTACTGGACACATACTGCATCTCAGCCATGTAAGGATCTCAGTAACCTGCAGGGTCAGGGAAGAAGACCTCTTGGAAGTGTGATGGTCAAGTTAAGCAAATTTTGAGAAAATTTGCCTATTCAATCCAATAAATCTGTCCACAAAGAAGACAAAGGGATAAAACACCTTAACTGGCTCATTCTCTTCACCTTCTCCTTCTGTTATCAGATCTTAGCTGTCCTGTAACTTACTGATCAGACAATTTATATCCAAGATTAGGAGGAACATGAGGAGTAATATCAAAAAATTACGTACAAAACAAAGAGGTCTATTTTTTTAATGCCATGCCTTATTCTGTTCTCGCATAATTTCTTCTCCATTCCTAGAACCAGTTCAGGCACTGGAAATATGTTTCTGTGGGACTCAGGGGCAGTTAAATGCCAGCATAATAGAGAAAGCTCACTCAGGGACAGGCAAGCACAAGCAATGCTGCAAGAGAAATGTACAGAATGCACAGCCAGAACACAGAAAGCATCTTAGATCAACGCAAACTGTTCAAAGATACTTCCTTTGCACTACTCTTACCTTCAGGGCAGAAAGTGGCTCTAGTGGCTTCTGGTATGACTGAAAGCAAAAATGCTTAGTTGTTCCTGAGCAACAGGTCCACAGGTTATTACAGAAGCACTCATCACAGTAACATACCACACACCGCCTTTAGTTCCTCACACGCATATGCAGTCACACCTAACTGCTTGCAAAACAACAAACATATTCTGACAAGTTTATTACAGCACTTGTTTCCAAACACCTGCTGCTGAAAAGTTCCAAACCTGACTGAGGTTGTACTGATGAGGGCAATCTGAGTCAGTCTTGCAATGCACAGAAGTCTTCAATGGGTATTGTGGCACAAGATCAGTCCCTGGGTTACAGTGATCCTTGACGGAGACCCAGAACCCAGCTCCTGAATAACAGCTGATAGATCTGGCCTTTGATAATGGCAAGGCAATAGTTTTGCTGGTAAGCATAACTGCAGTTCTGACCCTCTTCAACTCAAGTACATGAATGTCATGTAAGTGTTAGCGATAGTTTAAATCTGGTCACAAGAAGCCCACATGACCAAAACAGGACAGAAAAGGTGGGTCAGCAAAGCAGCCTTCTGTCCCTCATGTGGCCCACGAGCAATTGAAGTCCTCCTTCTATTATGACTCTCAGAATATATGGACATCTCCTATCAACTGAAGCTGCCTGCAGATTCACCCAGACCACACAGCTTTACATCTTCCCTTCTGATGCTCTTCTGTCAAGATCTCTCAATAGCCTGAATCACAGTACAGAAAATGTCTTCTTGGTGCTACAGCAGAGACTAAAACTGTCCTTTCTTGGAGAGGAAACTATGGAGGTCACTCCTGTTTATCAACTGATGTCAGTCTCTTAAGTATTCAGTTAAGAAGGATTCTTCTACTGTTATCACTGTAATAATTAGATCTCTGTTAAAAATGCCAACTTAAAAGAGTTGCATAGGTTTAAATAACAATTACTCAGTGAAAATGGGATCTAATTTACTTCTAAAAATGCATGGTTTTGTAATTAACAAAGTATCAAAAACCCCTTTGTAATTATTAGGTTTTTCTCTAGAACACTGGTCAGAAATGAGATCAGCCACATCACCCTGAGCATTGTAGCAGACTGTTTTCCCCATGTTCAAATCAGACATTTCTAAGAGCATGGAAGGAGTCCTTTCATTGGAAGAAATCCTGCATCTGTATTTGTAGATTCACAGCAGCAAACCACTTACAACTCAGAGGAAAATTTCACCTTCTATTCTTGTTCAGTGAATGGTGGTAGACAGGTGGAGGGCACACAGGGCATTTGACACAGAAATCTAACATTAGTACTAGAGCTCACGACAGCACTAGAAGAAATGGAGAGTGACTTGTTATCCTGTTACCAGTAGACTGAAATTGGTTTCACATTTTAAACTACTGCACAAAACAGACCGGCAGAGAAGAAGAAATGAATGAGACTGCCTCAAAATATGCCGGAGAGGTTAAGATACACAACCAAGGAATCAGGAAAATTCAAGTACTTAACATATACATTAATTATGCAGTACAGTTCACAAACAATGCACCTCTACCTTTCCAGGCACAGATCCCATTCAGAGCACCTAAAGAGACTTGTCTGCCTGCCAAATTGCCACTGCACAACATACATTCAGCAGCACAGGTCTTGGTATCAAGTTGAAGTATTTTGTTTAGGAATTGCAGAAGACCAAAACTGGCAGAAGGCACTAAACCATCTCCTCATGTTGGTAATGGCCATGTCCATCCATTCTTCTGTAACCACTCTGGCTCTCATGAACTCCTTAGCCTAGGCAGCCTTGTAACCCACAGACCACAGAGAGAAGGGAACTCACTCTTAGGTGAGTGTTCTTCTCGTGAGCTTAATCAGTTCTCAGGTAATGCAAAGACCAGGAGAAAACCTAGGAAAACACTGGAACTACCTCTTCTCACTACAAACATTTAAACCAGCTCAACTTGTCTCACACAACTTTGCTACATCAGACTTAACTGCGAACTCGTCAAAGAGCCCCTTCCTTACCCTAGCCTGCTGTTCCAGCTGTGTGCTCATCTGAGACTGCAATGAAGTAATTTTCCCTTAAATAAGGATTCTAAAGAACACAGTAAGATGCTTTTAATGTATTATGTAAATACATGTCCGGGGCATGACCTCTACACTGAATCAGACTGTAATACAAAGTGAACAGAGATTTTTATTCAGTACAAAAGAATATAGCTTTCAGGATACAGTCTACAACTGCATGGGAACAACTCTTGTAATTGAACCTTTCCTTTCCAGAGTTTTCAGCTATAATGTCATTTAGAACAGCACATAGACTATTGAGGTGGAACTTCCAAGATCATTTCATGAGCTGACTAACAATTGTATCAAGTTCCCAAGTTAAAGGATATCACTGCATCTATCTTGCTACTTGCTCAAAACATTTCTGTGCACTAGCAATACTTTGTAACTCAGATAATTTTGCATGCCAAAAGCTTACACCTGGATTCCAGCATTTTTATTAGTTACAGAGACTCCATACTACCATTAAGTGTTATCTGAATAACAAGCAACATATGTTAACCCCACAAGTTTCTATTCTGTTCCACCATTCTTCCACGTGCAGATAACACAGGGTTGTACATTCCAACCCAGACATGAGCCTCAACTGTTCCAGTTTTAAATCCTCACCAAATACTATACATAGCACTGGGTGAAGTTCAAGGCTAAGCCAAAAATCTACATTTCCACAGACAGCAGAATTAGAAAGAACTCAACTCAGTGAAATTTTTTACATTTCTCGAAGTTTTTTACATAAACTACGAATAACAGTTCTCGGGGCCGGCTGCTTGTTCTCTGCCCCCGAGGTGAGTTGGGTGGTCTAGGGAGCGACCCCAGGCTCTGAAGAATGAGACTGGACTCTTTGCTGTTCGGTCTTCAGGTTGTTTATTAAGTCTTATCTACAAAATTTTCTTCCTGGCAGACAGAGGTCTGACCAGCAAGGCAGCCACGATGCTCTCCGACCGCCCCCAAGGCTGCTCCGTCTCTTATACCACAAATTACGTATATCATATTTACTTTTACTTTCTAATACCTATCACCCATGTTAAACAGTGCACCCCTTCCCCAAACTAATCCCTGAGTGCTAACACCACAGCAGAAGATGGAGAACAAGAAGAAGAAGGAAGAAGGATGACACACGCCCTGTTCCCTCCATCTTGTCTCCATTACCTTTATACAAAAATTTTTAAAACTTATATTTCCACCCTGTGTACACCTTATAAAAACACCCTTTAAACCTGTGACACCTTCCAGCCCTCATACCAAACTGGCAATTCATTTGCAGGATCGAAATCCAGCCACCAAGTGTTCTGGGCATCATGCCAAGATCTCCGAGCCCCCTGACGGAGTTTCGGCTCTCGACGTGGTCTCGGGGGACTCCTCACATCCGGAGTGATGTGCAGAGTTCCCACAAACAGTATGTTTATTACTGCTTCCATAGGCTTTCTTCTTCAGACTAGGTTTTCCAATGATCCTCATTAAACCAACTGTCTTCTCCCTTTGCAGTTCACACCTCTCAATCTGGATCCAACAATCCTGGCAGCAGTACACAGTACAACCAAGACAGGTAAGACAAATGAACAAAGCCCTAAGAGTCTGAGCAGCCCCCCTATCTCCCCAGCATTAAGTTTACCAAGGGCTCAGAAACATTCCCTTTCACAGGCCACACATCACAAACTGCAAAAATCAACAGTTTCCCAGATCTACATATGATCAAAGAGTCTGAACTAAAAACAAGTCTAAGAACAGGATCTAGCTGGTTTGGGGTTTTTCTTAGAAGTATTAAAAACAGATCTTGAAAATTTTACCTACCTAGAACTACTATTTTTCCTCTCAGAAGTTGCAGTAAAACTTTAAAACTCAAAATTACCTACAGCTTGACTGTCATATTTCTGAACACCAAACTGCACAACTACCCAAGGACTTCAAATAAACAAATGTCCAATTTGGTTGGCTGGGACAGCCTCAATGCCAGGCACCATCAGTAAGCAAACTCTTCACAAAGTGCAGAAACATTTCTGGACACTTGCAAGACAAGTGTGCATTCTATCAGAGTACCAGTTTGTCTCTCAAAAAGGAGCGCATGGGCACCATTACCAAGGAGAGTAAAAAAGCACAAAACCCACAGCTTCCACAGCTGTTCTTCCTGAGCCACAAGGTATCAGAACCTGGGAGTCTCATTTTAGTCTTTGTGTTTAGCAGGCCAGTAATTTATTTCCTCTATGAACTTTTTAGACCAGTATGCTCTACTCAAACTTTAATGTTAAAGAGGCTTGAAAGAAACTCAACACATTTGCAACTTTGTATTTTGTTCATTTACCTTTCCCATCAACCAAAAATAGCAATTTTAAAAACCCCAACCAAACAAGCCAGTGAGTGAATAGGGTTTACACAGGATCTCTAGCACACAAAACTAGATCAGCTGTACCTCCCCTAAGACTGCTTCATTTACAACAAGCCTGTCAGGTTTAACTACCTCTTCTGTAGAGTTTCATTACCTCAAGCAGCCATTCACATTAAGAAGTCATAGAATTTAACTGGTGTTTCTAGTGAACATTATACAATAATATGGGGACAGAAAAACATTAAAACCATTAACAAGAAAACCAAGTATCAACATTTTCTAAGTTCATTCATTCATGAGTTGAGCCTCAGCACCTCATGTCAGATAAGAAAAAAGAAATCTGCCTTAAAACCTAAACAATCTAAGCACCTTTTAAGAAGTCACATGTGCATTCCACATAAAAAAGCTCATATATGACAGTTGCATTTAAAAAATTCAAAGCAAAGAAGCTTCCAGAGCATTGTCTTAAATTATCAAGCTTATTTATGTTTTCAAAAATAAACAAATTGTTTTAACATTAACCACTTCAGTGCTATGGGGAAGAAAAAGTCTGCAGAAAATGCATACAGTGCACCATAGCCATGACTAAAAGCTAATCTGTTAAACAAGTCCTTTTGCAGACTTCACAACATCTTTAAATACTTTACTCCTTTGTCTATCACAAAATGGAAATAAATTACTATATAGTGCCGAGCAGAAATGTGAGCTGCATAAGCACACACAGGATGGCAGAGTACACCTAACCTTGTCTTTGAATACCTGTCAGCGCCAATGCTAGCAAAGTTCCTACCTCGCACTTCTCCAAATTACAGTTCTTGTTACAAGAAAACAAAAAGGCATTGCAGATTGTAACTTAGTAAAAGGAGCTTTTTAATGTACCAAGACAGCAAGATATCAAGAGAGCTGATAAAGACATTTGAGAAAATTGAAGTAAGACCCCACCAAGTACAAATGCTAGCAGAGACATAATTAAATTTTACTACATAAGGCATCTACTAAAAAAGAAATTTGCTTAGCAATTACTTAGAACTGCTCTAGCAAATTACATTTGTCAAAGTACATTCATGAAAATGCAAGTAAAAATACCCACACTTTTCAACTAAATACACTGAGCTTCCATATTTGCAACACCAACAGATCAGTGTTTAAAGTCTGATGCCACAAAGGTGGGAAAGTGCTTCTCCAACAGTGACAGGTGCAATACTGAGCAACTTAGACTCTCCTGCTATAGATGTCACTCCACATTTGTAAATCCGCATATTTAGACACTCTGCTTGACTTAGAATAAACATTGCTGCATATCAATGCAGAGATGCTGCCTAGAGCAGAGGACTGTATGAGGCTGAAAAGCTTAGACAAAATAGCAGCTAAAGTTTCCTGATCAGTAATGTACATTTTGAATTATAAGCTCCTATGAGTCAGACACCAGTTATTCATTGTGGTTTGTAATCCCCAAGTTTATTTAGACTGCCTTTAAAAATGCAGGACAGACTAGCATTTCATACTCATGACCTTCTACCTGCAATTATGATCAAACCTGTTTTCAAGGTATAAACACTCAGCAACAAAGTAAAGTCATACATAGGAGGGTAGGAAAGGAAGAACAGAGGTGAATGGGAAAGGTTTCCTCTAAGGACAAACATTTCCTTAATACTTGTAAGCTCAGTGTATTTTAAGTGACATTGTTATTCTCTCTGTGCACCCAGTGAGAGTGAAGTGTCTGAGTGAGACAAAACCACTGCCCAACGTCACGTATAAGGAGAGTCAGCCAAATCCCACTGTTCCAGTCCCAACAGAGGTGCCTGCTTTTCCACCACATGGGCAGCTGCTCAGTGGGCCAGTCCTGGCTGCAGGAGAATCAAATTACAGTTGTATGAATATCCATGATTTGATGTGTCTACACAAGATATATAAATGTATCTACAAAATGTATAAACATATAAAGCACAACAAACACTTCAGAGTCTGCTTTGTGCCCTTCTCAAACACTGAGTCTGAGAATACAGCTCATGTAGAAGTAGAGAAACAAAGTTAAGAGGACTCCAGAAAATATTCTTATGCCAGACACGCTACCTGTCTCTCTCACCATGTCGTGCCATGAAAATTACCAGAGGCTGTGAGGTATTTGTACTTGTCATTAATTCATTATATCCCTTCTGTGCAAGGACTATTTTAGCTACATTGCCATTAATGAGTATCTCTCTAAAGGATTATTTAGCACATTGTGTTTTGAAAAATATCAACTTGATGCTGCATACATTCCCAAAGAATAAAACTCAGAGCTGCCTAATGTTATGTTTTTGAATTATCAACTGCAGCTTCAGTTTCATACTGCTTCCCACATTACAGTAAGTGCAAGCCAAAGTAAACTGAGGTTCCCTCAATCCCTGGAAATGATCCTGTTGCCAAAAGCTGAGTCAGGACCTCAAGTTCCAATTCCACCTGTCCAGACAGTGCCATCTGCTAAAGTGGTGGGCTTACTTCCTTCAAACTCGCAGCAATAAACCCCATCTAACATCCTTAGGTAATGTGGACACATAATTCATATTTAACAAACATGCAAGAGCAAAGTGTTGAAACAATTCAGAGTTAACTTATCAGCCAGCATTTAACCCTAGGAACTTTACACCACAGCCTAAATTGTGCACACTCACTCTCCCTAGTAAGGGTGCGAATAAACCACAAAAACAAAACAAACATCCAGCCAGTATAAACACAGTTGGGAACTCTACATACACACCTGACCACAATGCAAAACAATCAGGGTTAAGACACTCTCTCCAGCAAAATTAATGCTGAATCTTCCCCTTCTCTCTACTAACTAAAACAAATGCTTCTACTAATAAAACAAATGCTTCTCATAGTGTTTCTCTTGAGTACAGGTGAAGTAAGAAGGCAAACTTCTTTTGCTGAGAGACAGGACAATGATTTTCCTGAGAAAATCAACACTGGAAAATAGTCAAACTACTATTTTCCAGAAAATTACACCAGCAAAATCACAATTCAATACAAGCCAAAATAAAATGTCAGATACCTCCCTACTTTATTTTTTTAAATTACTGAGTTAAACCAACTTCTGGATACAACATTTAAAAATAATCAAGTTATTAAATCACGCACAGGGATCTTTTATACCTGATGAAATGAATGAATAATGAACAGATTGATGACTTGGTTTCACAAGTTTGTTTTTTTGATAGGCTCTAATTTACCAATGAGACAATCTATGAATATTTTTCTTATTGCTTCAGGATGGCTTCAGAATTTCATACTATCCTGCCACACAATACCAAAACTGTTACCTTCTGATGAGACTCATTCCACAACCTACCCATGACAGCAATTCTTCAAAGTTAGAGCTAGTAGGTGTTTGTTATTTTCCTCAGTAACAGAAACTTATTAGGACCACTTCAGAGCTTCTCTTTCCTCACCAGCTTCCCCAGCAAGATTTTGTCTTTACTTCTAGGACATTCTGCAGCCCACATCCCCTTCACTTAAAGACAGCTAAAGCCCTCAAAGAAAACATTTCACAACTACCAGGACAAGGTCCTTTTGTAATGAAGTACAGATGCTGTGGAAAACCAGGCCAGACATAAGGGTTTAAGCATTAACTGCAACAAACCTCATGTTTTCTGTTCTAGTCCAAGATGTGCCAATTTTTTTTCCAATATTCTAAACTTCTTCTCAAAACAAGATACCTCAAAGGAAATAATTCTTCTTCAGAGGAAGGCTGAGAGCATGAACATGCAACAGAAGTTTCTGTTCATCAGTCTTATCCTACAGCTCTGGTAAAGATTGGTTAGACAGAGGTGCTTTGTAAACATTCATGTTTCACTGATTTCCCACACACACCTCCTTCCCACAGAACAAACCTTACATTATTGACAAGAAAAGGGAAGCTGTTTTACCTCAGTTTTAGTAACTCAAGTTCCTTCACCTCATACATTCAGCAAGAGCATAAATTCTTGCCTGTTGACCTGAAGTACTTTGAAAAACATTAGTTCCCCAAGAGGGACTGTAATAAACTACCTTTAATCCTAATACTTGAACAGCCTCATTTTGTACTTGGCCTACTTCAAGAGCACAGCATCTTCATCAGAAAACAAAGCAAGTACATTACTGTTAATAATAACTTCCTTCTAACTGAACAAGATAAATAGCAAGAGAAGGGCAAACAAGGTCATTATCTTTGGCAAAGAACACAAAAGCATAAAAAAAATCCTTGAGAACCAGGAAAGAGTATGTAAGTGCATCTGTAAGTATCTGAAAGGTCCAGTACTTCTGTGTAAGTAACCTGCTTAAAGGATTCTGTACATAATACAAAACATTCTGCAGGACTAAGATTCATTACCCATAGCCTTACTCATGAACTTGCCAATAAAACAACCCTATTGTCTTGAATTCAGCCTTTTTACAAGATTTATCAGATCTAGGTTACTGAATCGTAAGTATTGTAAATCACATTACAATACTGCAAACTCTTATTCTGAAGCCAGTTCCTATTTTCTGCCACTCTCTTCAGAATTCTTTCTTGTATTTAAGTACAGAGAAAAATCAAGTACCAAAAAGGCACATAGGACATGTCCTGCTGAAATACTAATACAGGATTGGGGCTGGGGGGAATAGCCTGACCTCACAGTGAAAAGCTTCATTTCTTAAGCAAAAACAAGGGCACAGGGGAAATGAGAAATCCAATTTCATCATCAGTGTTTAAAGAAATTTAAGAAGGAGAACAAAACTAGAGAATTTAGAAATACAAGAGAATGGGGCATTTCAAATAATTAAATCCTGGCAAATGCCTGGAAGATGTTATATACTATATAGACACAGTAACATTGAGAATGATAATGGCACAAAAAGTAAAAGAAAAACATCAAATCAAGTGCTTCCACCAAGAAAGGCATTTTCAGTGAGACTAATTACAGATCAATAGTTTGGAAAAGCAACAGGCACTCTTTCTTCCCCTTTCGAAACATCGTTAATTCACAATCATTATACTTTCACAACAACACACCTGACACAAAATCCTTGCATTCTGAAAAGGAAAATCTGGAAAAAGAAGCTTATGCAGAATTCATCTTTGCAATCTGACACCTTCTGAGTAGCCATGTTCTGAATAGAACATCTGACTAACAAAAAAATCCTTAAGACTACAGCTCTTAAAATCACAACAGAAAACAAGCAGTAGCACTAGATGTGTGTGCAGGGCAGCCTTCATTACCAGTGCCTCTCCTCAAATGTAAGCTTCATAAGCCTTCCAGGCAGGCTACAAGATCTGCGATTTCTATTTACAACTCGGAAGGAACCTTGAAGTCTTGAAACTGATATAAAGTAAAAGCTCAAACGGATGTTGGAAAGCAAACCTCTCCAAACACACTCTCTTGAACGCTTCCAATTAAAAAAGCATTAGTTTCTTAATTCCTGATTAAATATAAAGGAAACCAATCTTTAAGTATGGTACTTAAACCTTAAGAGGATCATTTCCTCTCTCAGTCTATCTATCTGTGCTTGAAGAAACTGACAGCACAGAAAGTTTTCAAACTTTTATTCCAGCCTCAATTGATGCAATTCACCTTCACATATCTGTTTACTCAGAACAGGGTTAGTCCTTGAAAGCACACAAAGCAGAATACACAGAAATACACACACACAAGTGGATGAGAGAGCAGAGCACACTCACTGAACAGAAGAGTACATCTACAGACACAGCATCTTCTGCCTGGTACATCAGTCATTTGATGTGTTCCTTGATACTGAAGCTAGTGTTTCCTCTTAAAAGTACAATGTGGAAAAGTAGTAGAAAAAGAACAAGTAACTTATTACATACACCTATGGCCTGCTGATTACAATAGTCTGCCCTAGCAGAGCAGATGCCTACACATGAACACATACTTGGTCCTATAAAACAGAAACTTGAAAAAATAATGCATTGACTTAGAGATGTTCAAAACTCAGACTAAATACTCCTAACAATTGGTAAATAATTGCATATACATTTCTGAGGAATATAATCATATTATCAGGGCACAATTATTGTGATGGCTACAAGCAAAGTGGTCTACTCAAGGAAAAGATCAGCAGATTTAAGGGGTTGCTACATTGCATAATCTTCCTACCTGAAGCAAATTTATACTAAGCAGGTTCCTATAAATAACTAAAATTTTGCTGGAATAAACATAGAACATTAGCTATTAAAATGAAAAGAAAACTAAGGACACATCACCATGCTTCTCAAACATTAAGGTTACTGAACTACTGTCCCTAGCATTATTCATATTCTGCATACAATTAATAACCAATCCTTAGCTGAAGTACATTATATCGTGGATCAAAGCTGGAAGATATTGGATCAAAGTCAGGAAGATAATATTTTTGGGCTCTTCTTCAAGGCCAGATGTGAAAATTCTCAGAAGGTAAAGCCTTTCCATACAAGTCTGGCTTTAAAATTATTTACAGTTGACCCTAACAAACTCCTCTCCTCCAAATCCCTGCCAGATGTATTACTTCTTGTGCTCTCACAAATGCTGCTAACAAAGATGCATTCATGGGCATCCTCCTTTCCCTGGCTTAATATAAACAATTTGAGACACATTTTTAAATTTCCCAACAGTTAAACACTTTCATTGCAAGTAAGTGAGTACTAGGTACACCTAACCTTCTTAGCCTCAAGTGTGAACATGGCCAATTGTCCCACTGTAGTTAACTCTGCTGTGCAGAAAGCCACTGCTGTTACACAACTTCTCTGTGTGCAATCATTGGGATGCCCACAGCAGGGCAAAAATAACTTGAGAATTTATTCATCAAATTCTGTAAGAGCAGTCTACAAAAAACTTTTCTGGGTCAGCTTCCTTAAGAGGAACAACTTCCTTAAGAGGAACTCATGGAATGGAGTCACAGAATATCCAGAGTTAGAAGAGACCAACATGGATCAAGTCCTGCTCCTGGCTCTGCCCAGAACAACCCCAAGAGTTACACCATGTGCCTGAGAACACTGTCCAGATGCTTCTTGAACTGTGTCAGGTTTGGTGCTGTGACCACTTCCACGGAGAACCTGTTCCAGTGCCAAACTGTGCTCTGAGTGAAGAAGCTCTTGCTAATATCCACCCTAAATGTTACTTGACACAGCTTCATGCCATTAAGATTATTGAAAATACCTTAATTATTCTGCTTTCAAAAGGAAAAATTTCTTTCAATATTAGTATTATAGACAATAATCAAACTGAAGTCTGCCAACTCATATCCTCCTTAATTGCAAAAGAGAATCTGGACCTCCTGGAGAAGCCTCTGACATGCATAACCAACTCCCACTATTTTCTGAAAGTTTTAGTATTTCCAGCATTACTTGAGAGCACAGCATACACGGAACATCACCTTATCAACCACTTGCATGGCAGACCCCTGCTCACAACTTCCCTATGGTGTAACAACAGGACATACATCATGATTCCTCAACTTTTACACAGAGCTGTCAGCTTCCAGGCAGTTGTCAAACCCCAAAGGTATAATCTATATATCATCTTAATAGATGAAGGCCCATCCCAGTGAGAAACCAGAAGCAAAATTACTCAAATTCCACCAACCTGTAATAGAAGTCTATGCCACCACCATCCCTCTGATTTTAAAGGGAACACTGCTGCTACAGGTGGGTTCACATCACAGGATTAACAACATTCTTCAGGTAGCTGAAAGTGGTGCATGAATTGATCACCACAGAAGCTACTCCTCATGATCTGCCAGATTCCCTAACTTGCATGAATGCTCAGAATAACTTAAATATAACTTAAGTAACATCAAACACAACAGAAAACTTTGGCGTAACTGAAGATGGAACATGCAGGAAGTCATCACTATTACTCTTACATGTGAAACTAGGCCCCACTTGTCATGAGCTGCCACATTTTTTCTCCCTAAATTCTCTGTCTAAGAATTTCAAACCTTTTTCACACAGATTTTTCTGAAGTAAATGACTAAGCTCAGTACCAAACTAAACAGTAAAGTTAAGGTCATGACACGAACTCACAGAAAAATCTCTTCCAGCTACAAACTGAGATGTCTGTAGACTTACTTTAGACAAAACTGCAAAAAGCCCTTGTTTCTCTGTTCCCCACCTATCAAACATGCAGGTTCTTGGAAACCTAATCTACAAGTTCAGTGTATTTAAAATTATGCACTAAAAAATTATTAGACTGGCATAGAAAATTAATGCCTTTGCTATGAGTGAGCAGCAAAGATGCTCAAAGGGGAACACAACACAAACAAAAAAACAACACTCCTCCAGTTTATGGGACTCATGAATCCAAGACTATGCAAAAAGAGGTGTCTCTACTCTCCACACTTACTTCAAAATCCTTTCATGGTTCAGTTGTCCTTTTCTAAAAAGAGACCACTAAAGGAGTTCAGTTGTTCTACTTAAGATTTCAGGACTTCTACAGCTGGAGGGGGGGGGGCGGATTCTCTTCTGTTAGTAAGCAAAATATAGAGTTTCCTAACACCACATCAAATGAAAAAAAAAACCCAAACAAGCCCAGACTGGAAACTAATGATTCAGTTACAGTACCTGCTATGATTTTACATTCATGTAATTCTGATGGCCCCAACAAGATTCTAAAACACTCAATACCCACGAATCCTGTGTCAGTAAGGCAGTGGTTATTTTAAGAACACTTAAGGCACCACACACAAACAATTACACACACTTCTGTGGATGCACTCACAGAATGCACTTTCTTAACCTGGCAGCAATGTAATAAAAAAGACTGAAGAACCCTTAGTGAAATTTCCAAATATAAGTTAACACTGTTCATACACTGACTCACTACACCTCAGCTACATGCTTACTTCACACATTTTGAATTCATTAGGGCTTAGATGGTAACATATGGTTGCCTTTTTGTACATTCCTTACCAACTTTTTCCCTTGATAAGTCAAAACCAGCTGTTTCAGCAGCAAGAGACCCTGGATATGGTAGCCTCCCAATGCCTGCAGTATGGATTTGGGAAGAGAAAGACATTTTTGTGTCTAGATATGGCTTGGCAGAGATCTGTGGTAGCAGTGCCCAAGGCAGTTCCATGGAAAGGATGTGATGATCCTTGAGCCTATCCAAACTGGGTAAATGAAAATTTACCATGTAGTGCTTTGTTAAATTAAGATACATCCTATTAGAGAGTATGTTTGAAGTGTTCTGAAGCATTTGAATGAACATTAGCTTATCTTCACTGGGTCTTCTATAGCATTTAGCAAATATTGACAGGTCATGCTGAAGGGGGAAGAAGAGGGAAAATTACATCTAATAATGAAATTTTAACAAATAAGCTTTTCTTAAACATCCTCAAAACCAGGGCAGGAAAGATAATATGACTGTGGATTTAAAGAGATCAAAAGCACAGTTTGAACTGTTTCAACAGGTTGCTGAAACATCAGGTAACAGAGTATGACAGTACCCAGAAATGATAATTACACATACAGACTGAATTCCACCCCCTGTGCAAGCTGTCACTTACACCATGACACATATACAAAGGAAAACAGTAAGAACTGAATGAACAGCTGTACAGATTATAATTTTGGACTCTGGGTGCTTAATTCTTCTATCTGTAACTAGCAACACTAACTAAAATTAGAAATCAAGCTTTAAATTTAAACTGTGATCCACAAGAGAACAACTCCATGTAGTGCACCACTGTCAGAAATCTAGCAGGGGAAGCAAGCAGCTTCTCCAGAGCTGAGGTGAGGACAAAGACTCACCACCAGACCAGGATGCCAGTCAGAGGAGGGAGTTAGGAATAATTCAGTAAAGCAGCAGCACTCTCTCTCCCCTGCCTCAACACTAGATGTCAGAGACACTGGCATTTAAAAAATTTTACATGAGGGAAAAAATGCATTCAACCTATACAAACTTGAACACACAGAAGACAAAAATCAAAACTAATATCTAAAACCTTAGCAGACCAAAGTACTTTCAGAATTTACATGAGGACAACAAATTCGCTCAAGGAAAAAGTCAACCAGCCCCCTTCCACAAACCCATGATAATTCTCACAACCCTAGGGCTGTTATTAACTCTGTAAATGTCACCAACACAGACAAATTATTAGGTAATTAATTTCTCAGATCTAAGGGACTTAATTAAATGTATCTCTGCTCATGCTAATCTTTGCTAGGGCACTGCTTCAACTAAGAAATTTTAACTTCCCAACATTTTAAAATGCCTTATAATGCTGATACAATATCCTTCAAACACATGGCTTTGTTCCTTTTAAAAACTCCCTTGAAAAAACCAAAAACCCAACTATACTCATAGTCATTTTCCATAAGGATATCTTTTATAAATTATCCACAAAGTCACAGCAACCCATCCCCCCTCAGCCCCCAAACTTCTATTTTTTAAGAGAATCTAGAGGCTAGGGATACAGAGTGTGTTCTTTCTACTTTCAAAAAATGCAAGGAAAACAAGTGTAGTTTCCCTTGGTTTGGTTGGAGGCCATCAAATCTAGGCTGCCTGTAGAGCTATACATGCTTTCTTTCTGAAATGTCACTGAACATGTTCAAAAAGCTTCAGTCTGTCACTTTTTCCACTTTTTATCCTGCTCAACTAAAGTTACCTCTGCTCTGCTTTCCCACCTGTCTCCTTTCTGTCTAGAATCTGAATTTCTAGTTAAAAAAAAAAGTAACACCTTCATCAGAAATAGTAAACCACAGGATACACAAAGCAACACCTTTTAAAAAGTCCTTTTTAAATGATAAACAAATCTACTCCACCTACTTGTTTATTCACAGTTACCAACAGTCTTGATAGCCAAATCTGCTTTACTGTATTACTAACAGTGGTCTGTCATCTGGTTCTCAAAATTACAGCACTGAGGATCTGTTTTGCTCAAAACCAGCATTTTGAAATAACATAGGGGATGTTTAGTGTTACATAAGAAGATTCATTACATTTTGAAGGTTTTTTTTTTTAGATGTACATGATACTTTTTAATTTCTTAGATGCAGTAACAGACTTGGCAACAGCCACACTGTATGTACCTCAGAAACCTGGCAGCTAAACCAACTGTCAGAACACAGGATGAGCTGGTAACCTCCAGCACCACTGTCTGCATGTCAAAGAGGTTTTTTACTGGCCCTTTACCTCCTAACAAAACCACTGACCGAAGGCAAGCCATGGCCAAGCAAGGCAGACTCTACAGAATTAACACCACTTAAGGCCCTTAGCTGTCACTTCCTTTAAAAGGGTTACTCTATCCCTGGATCAACTGCATATTTTACAGCCCCCAGAGACTCAGCAAGGTTGTTTTTCCTTCAGAAGACTCATAGAGAATATCACTTCTGAACTGAAGTTTCCAGTTATAATAAGAAAGATGCACTATTTTCGCTATTTTCTTCTTTGTAGGAACATGATGGGAGAAAGATAAGATGAAAGGGAGGCAAAATAAGATTCCTTTTTGTGCATCAAAACAGTAATTAGTCATTTAAATATCTTGTGACTCGATGCCTGAATATTAAATCTCTTTGATTGCATTTTTCCTTAGGGAAAGTTATTTAGTCAAGAGGAGAACTCTTAGCTCCAAATAACTGTTCATTTAAAATTACATTTATGCAAAACTCAAACCAATGTTAGAATCCTATTTATAAAAAGTTATAAATGCTAATTCATACTAGTTGAAGACACCCTCTCCTCCAAAACCTTATGGACACTTGGCCATCTGTTTGTAATAAAACATCTATCATTTCTGTAAGCATTAGGGGAAAAATCCTCCAATTCAAGCCTTCAGCTACATAACATGAACTATCAACTTTCCAAAATCCTGCATGGCCTGAAGTTTGGGAAACAGAATACAGTAGAGTATTAAACCTACAAGGTTTGCCCCAACTTAAGTCATAGAACTGGGCTCTCTGTTGTCAACACTAACATAAACTGAAGAGAAAGCTTTTTAGGGCAAGAAGGAAGGAAGGAAATTTAGTAAGTCTGCAGAAACAATAAGAAACAAGAGTTTAATAGCGACTATTTTACGTATGAAGGTCCAAAAAAAGATTCAGAAGGACACCTGTGCTTACTGATGGAAACCAATTTCTTTTGAGGGTATGTGTTTGTGTGTGTACACACACATTCAAAACAAATGCAGGAGCAAACTCCAGCTGTGGGAAGCGTCTACTCACTCCTAGAGCTAACCCTCAAAGCTCAATTTAGGAAACAAAAGCATCACATTAACCACAAAAGTCTTATAATTAATGTTTAGAATTTTTTCCTTACCCATGACTACTTAGGTAGGATACGTATGTCTGGGTTTAGGGAGATGATACAGACAGGTCATGTAATCTTCTAGCCTGAAAACTTGTAACTGCCAGGCAAACAGTAAAAGAGAAAGACAGCAACCTGACATTTCTACAAATAAATGCATGCATGCAGTCTCACTCTCTTGAACTGAGAGATAAACTCAGCAAGTGTCACAGGAAACAACAAAATTTAATATTCTGGTACAAGAGGAAATAAAAGGTGCTTCTCTCATATTCAGAATCTACAGGTATCAATTCAGAACGTATCTACTGTGCTCAAAAGAAACACAAGCATCCTAAGCACTGCTATCTACCACTTAAATACTCCTCAAACAACACCATACTAAAGTTTTAAGCATCTTCACAAAAATAAACACCACCAAAACAACCCGATAAAACCCAACCTACCAATCAGAAAAATAAAGAAAAAAATCCTACAAAACCACTATGCTTCACAATATACGTTTTAGCACATGTGTAAAGCAACTTATGACTTGCAGAAGACTTGGAAATACCAAATTATGTTAAAACAGTAAGGAGTTACGTTAAAAAAGCCTCAGAGAGTGGTTACTCTATGGACAACAACATGCAAAGTGCATTACTCTGCAGAAATCTTTCTGCCTGAAGACATTTCATAAAAATTCACTGAGTCCATTAACTAAGAGCAATAGTGCCACAAAGAGGAAACTCCATTTAAAGATGATACCTCTCTTAAAACAAATGTAACTCCAAGTTTGCTACATCTAGAACTAGGAACAAGAAACTTTACAGCCTGTCACCTTCAAAGGACAATGGAAGTCTGACAACTAGAAAAACTCAGGAGTATGAAACTCTAACAGAATCACTGAATATTCTGAGTTGGAAAAGACCCACAAGGATCATCGAGTCCAACGCTTCAGTGAATGGTCCATATGGGGACGGATCCCACAGCCTCGGCACTACCAGCACGCTGCTCTAACCAATCGAGCTAGTGTCACCTTTGTTCTTAGCACCAAATTTCAAAACCTGCTTACATAACCGTATTTCTGCAGTACTTCCCTATTTGCTGTGCCCAATGCACAGATGGGGAGAACTGATTATACTACGGAAATAATTAAAGATTTACAACACTGCAAATAACACACTTCAGAGCAGAGTCTTCAACAGTAACTGTTACCAAGTGTTTTACCTTCAGCAAAAGCAGATACTGATTGTCAGACCTATCTTGGAAAGTGCTGAGTGAATGATTAAATGACCCTGAAGTTCAAAATGGTTTAAAGTTTCATTCTCCACTGAGACAGCAAAACCGAGCAGGAAGTGATAGACTTCTAGCTTCCAACACGGATTTCCTTACTCTGAGTAGTGCTTCAGAACTGACTTTCGTAGGGACCGTCACAACTTTACCTACACCGCGCCTGTCTGATGGCACTTGCAGGGCTCTTAGATAAACCTAAACATAAATCCTTCCACTTCCTATTTCAAGGGAAAAGGAAAAGGCGCCACCGGGGCCCCGCTCCCCTGAGGGCGGCCGGGCCCGCGCGCGCTCCCGCGGCCGCGCGCCCCCGCGGCGCCGTCCGGCTCGGCAGCGCCCCCGGCGGGGAAGCGCGCGCACGGCGCCGCCGCCGGGCCCCGTCTGCTCCTCGCGGCTGCCGCACCAGGCCCGGCCCAAGGACCGAGACACAAAATGGCGGCCGCCCCGCTGTGTCACGTGACCCCCTTTGTGCCTTTCGGGGCCCCGCGGAGGGGCCGCCGGCGGCCGCGGGGCACGAGCGGGGGGTGAAGGGGCCGTGAGGGAGCTCCGGGGGAGGGCGCGGTGAGGGACGGCCGGGCTCGGCGCTTTCCCGCCCCGGGTGTCCCCCCCCTCCCGGCGGGCGGGGAGAGTGGGGAGAAGATGGCGGCCATTTTGTGCTTGCGCAGAGGCGAAGGTGGGGGCCCGGGTGCGGGGGGGATGGTGGGACCCGGCCGAGGGGGGGTCTCACGTACCGACTCCTCTTCCTTCTCCATGCCCGTGGGCATCTGCGGCACGGCCCGGTTAATGGAGGCATATTCGGCCAAGTCAGGCAGGTCCTCGCAGCGGAAGACGGGCAGCGGCTTGGACGCGTCCAGCGCCCGGGCCCGGAACGACAGTTTGCTCATGTTAGGCGGCGATGGCGGCTCCGGCTGGGTAGGGGGGGGCGACAGCAAGCGCGCTCCGAGCTGAGAGCCGGACCCCGCCGAGCGATCTCATGGAGGGACCGGGGCTCCCCCGGCGGGGCGGGGCGCACTCCGACACGGGGCCCGGCGGCGCCCGCTGGCGCGGCTGGGCTGGGCGCTGGCTCCGCTCCTCCGCCGCTCCGGTTCCGCTCAATACGCCACGGCCAACATGGCGGACATTAAACCTCGACTGGCCGCCTCTTTCAGCCAACCCCAGCGCCACAGCCATTCCCACACTGCATCGCGCAGGGCGCGGGCACGGCGCCGCCCGGGGGGAGCGCGCGCGGCGCGGGCACGGCGGCGCGGGCTCGGGAACGCGGGACGCTGCGAGCGGCCCGAGCGGGCTCGGGAGCGCGGGAAGGCTCGGAGCCGCCGGAGCCAGATCGGGGCGCCGGGATCAGGGGTGCAGTCGGGAGCAAAGGGAGTTTTAATCACCGTGTGCGGCACCGCTCCGCCCTCCGGCCGCCGAGCTGTGTCGCGGAGCCGCGCTCCGCTCCTGCCGGGGTGAGGAAGTTGGGGCAGCCCCCAGCCCCTCAGCCCGGGGGGAACCTCCCCTGGAGCCGCGTCTGACCATGACAGCTCTGGGAAACCTGGCCGAGAGAGGCGGGGAGGTGCCGGCCCCGACCTTTCCGGCCTCTCGGGTGCCGGACCGCGGGACAGCGGTGCCGGGTTCTGAATTCACCCCGACCCGGGAGGGCTGCGGTGCCCCCGGCCGCGGCCGGAGCGGCGCCCCGCGAGTGGGGGGATCCGACCGTGGGGCCGCCCCGGGAGCGCCCCTCGCCTCAGGGCCCGGCCGCGGCCCCGCAGCCGGCCGCCGGGCGCTGTCCCTCTCCGCGTCGTCGAACTGGGTTCGCGTCCATGCAAAATAAAGGGGAAGCGCGGGCACCTGCCCGAAAACGGTGAAGAACCGTAAGAACCGGGCACCTCCACAACGGCATTTCCTCCCCTTTTCTCTGAGGTTTTCAGATACTTAGTCCGGCAGCAAAGTGCAGACACGTGAACTGGTTTAAGCCTTGCGTGGACTGAAGTTATTATCAGTGACCCACTCAAGCGAGCTCACCCCAGGCAATGGGTAGAACCCACTTGAGCGTGTCTGATTAGGGAAGCTCGTTTACATCTCAATGAGTCGATTAAAGTGATGCACTGTTCGGCTCTAAGCAAGGGATCGGAAATGCCGAGTTAGCCCCGTCTCGGTGCTCTCTGCACAAGCCGCCCCAGGGCATCCCAGCGCGGCCGCAGGAGCCTCAAACTCCGCTCCGGCCAGGCCAGGGCTGCAGCCTCGAGCTGAGGAACTCTGCGCGCTCGGGTGTGCTCTCGCACCAGGTTATAGGTAATTCTAGCTCTGCAGTCAAAGCCATCTTATCGAAGTTGTGCTTAATTCCATGTAAAATGCGAGATTGTTGTGTGTTGACTGAATTTCAGCGCCCCTCCACTTGTAATGGAAAATACTGTAGTTTTTACGGTCACACGAGAATCGGTGGACAGAACTTTGCTCTTTGTCACATACTACTCTTGGGAAACAGAACTTTCAGAAATACGGCATAAGTATAGCAAAAAAACCCAAAAATAGAAAGATCTTATTTTGCTTAGCAATTTTAGAAATCTCTATAATAGAAGCAAAAGCCATTTTTAAAATCGCACAATAATAATAATAATAATAATAACACTCTCCTCAGCCTTAAGCCACTACTAGATACTAGATGAAATATAGCCAGATGCAGTTGTTAACAGAATATTCAAGCCAACTATTTGCATGACTGTTTGGGAAACCAAAACCTGCCAGGTTTCCCAAGCTGCTTAAACTGCAACTCATTTTTTTTTTCATAACTTCTCTGGGATGCTAAATTCTACCTGTACTGCAAATGGGTAATGCAGTGGAAGACAGCTGCTAGTGAGAATGAGACTAATTTTTTTAAGGGATGCTTGTTTGTTGCTTTTTTAATTTTTTTAGGAAGTGGCATGAACTAAGTATCATTGTATTCATTTGTATTTCAGTAGTTACATCAGAATCAAATGTTTAAGCATGCATATTGCTTTTTACTCTACTTCTAAAGCTTAAAACACACATTAGTTGTTAGAAGTATAATCCTAAAATAAATTGCCCATAAAACAACTACACCCTTTTCCACAAATACTAAATAATTTAGTTTATCCAATTAGCAGACAGATAAGGTGCTGAGAAAAAAGAACAAAAAATCACAATATGCCATCATAGATTAGCTTTGACTTTAAAAATTAAATGAAAATTAAACACCTGGCAGCTAAACAAAAAAAAAAGGCCATTAAGTATAACTCTCCACTTATACTGATGAAAGGAAAACAATACATAATGAACATAATGAAAACCAAAATACTGAAAATATCCTGAGCTATAAAGGAAGAATAATCAAATTCAAACTTATCCTTAATTGACCTTTGCATTTCTAACCCTGCCACAGGCTTGAGAAAAGTGCAGAGCAAGCAGAATGGACAATAACATTTGGATACAAAGAGGACAGTGCATTAAGAAAAAGTTTTGGCCTGAAACACTTGGATTCATCAGCTTTTAATGTTTTGCCAATAAAAGAGATTGTGTTAAAATATTTTGTAGCAGAAGATCATTAGCCCTCAAAATTAATTTGCTAGTAAGATGGAAAGCATGATGATTGAAAACAATGTGACATCAGCCCTGATGTCTGTTGACAGGAAAAGGTATGGAACATAACCAGACTGATATTTTCATTTTATCTTCCTTTCAGTAAGAAAATGCAGGTATATTTTAGGGTTTTTTTCAATTTTGTAGCTTTTATCAAAATGCACAATTTACATCTGTAGACATCAGTGCTGCACTATGACAGGAGCTAATGC
The DNA here is from genome assembly GCF_901933205.1 of Camarhynchus parvulus. Classification (NCBI taxonomy): domain Eukaryota; kingdom Metazoa; phylum Chordata; class Aves; order Passeriformes; family Thraupidae; genus Camarhynchus; species Camarhynchus parvulus. Next base: position 14,687,934 of record NC_044572.1, on the reverse strand, counting down.
AGAATTGGTAGGTTTTGTATAGTGACCAAGATACTCTCTGCAAGCTCTCAGTAAAAGATCAGTGAGTATAAATTAATTTGTTGAACCTAAGTGTTATGTGTCTATTTTAAAAACCTTACAGTTGTAAGGTAGAGTAACTGAAATATAATGAAAGACATTTAGAATTGCTATCATTATTGCTTTTTAAACTGCTGAAATCATTTGGGGCATTTCTTTAAGGCTTTATCTTTTTATGATCACAATTAAAAGGACAAGCTAAACTAAAATGAAAGCACTTTGTGTATCAGCTGTGCAGCTGGTAAATATAACCATTTCAAAATACATTCAAAAGTACTAAATTCAGACTGAGCATTATGGGCAAAGATACCTCTTGATCCATGCACCTCCAGACAGGGGTAGGGGTCTCTTGTGGTCTCATCTAACTCGGGTTTGTGAAGCCCAAAAACATAATTTCTATTTTGGTTTGCAAGTCCTGTGTACTGTTTGACAAGTTTTTAGAAATTTTGGTACATAGTTTTATGGCTTAAAACCTCTCTGAGTTCAAGAAGGACTTCCAGTCATTTATTTAAGCATGAATTATAGCCTTTGGCATATGGAGTTAATATTGCCTCCCATTCTAGCAGTAATCATCACAAAATCATCACACATGACGTGCAAATAGGTTAAACCACGTCACTTTTGTTGCCTTTTGGCCTCAAGCATTTTGAATTTTAAGGATATAAAATTCTAGGAGACAGTTGTTCAACTTGAAAAAAAGAAAAAGCTTTTTAAATTTTTTTTTTTAATTAGGGTTTGTTTGTATTTTGTATTACACTAAACTATACACTGACTTTTGTATCCATAAATATTTGCAATTTTTTTTCATTCTGTGACTACCTTACCCCCTATTTCTAATAACTCTTCATTTATTTATACAGCAATTTTGTTGACCTGTTTTTTTAAATTTTTTTTTGTTAATACTCAAAAGTTGAGTAATAATACCCCAGCATCCTCACAAAAACTAAGCTCATCCTCAAACAGATATACCATGGAGGCATATCCAAAAGAGAAGGAAAAGCCACTGGCAGCAATTCTCTTACTAAGAGACAAAGCTAAGAGAGGAGCAGCAAAAGCTATTGCCAGATTTCTCGTTTCCCAGTGATAGCTAAACTCTTAGAGGTGGTGGAGGCAGTTGTCCATAGGAGGACTAAGACTTCAAAAGGAATTAATGACTAAGGATTAATGACTTAATTAATTATTAATATTTTACAGACTCACCATTGTCCTAATATGACCTGGACAGATAAGCAAGAAAATGGTAAAATGGGCTCTATCTGAAAACACAAAGGATTTGATAGAGTTTTTTTAGTACTGTCAGAAGAGAATCAGTTTCCTTTATATAACTTGTTTTGGAGACTCAAGTTTTTTGTGTCTAAGGAAAACACGTTATAGTGGAAGCAGTTACTCTCTTGGACACAGTCATGGTAAAAAGACGCAAATGCTAAGATGCTTCTGTCTTGAAATACATCTTTCCCTGTTTAAATTTTAATGGATTCAGAACAGGTGTCCTAGGAATTGTAAGGGTTAAAAGTGACTTATGATTTTCTCCTTCGTGTTTTCATTTTTTAACACATATCCCCTCTAAAATACTATGCTAGACACACCTTGAATTCTTGATTTAGTCATCTTTACTAGCAAGTAATTTCACAAATTAATTGTTTAGGATTAAATAGTAAGATAAAAGGGAACAAAACAAAATCCAAAAATGTTTGATTTTATGCTCTGGGTTTTTGGTTTTTTTAAAAATCTTTATCCAAAACATTTTGTATTCTGACATACAGAACAATAATAATACTAAAATTGCAATTCATTATGTAAACACAATTTGACCAGGGTGGGCTGGTTACCACCTCTGACTTAGGCATGGACTTCTGCAAACGTCAGATTATAACACATGAATAATCTCTGAGTCAAGTAAATTTAATCACATGATCCTGTATTATTTCTAGTAGAACAGCCAGCAGAAGGGCAAAGCCCTTATGCTTTGCTTGCAAAAAAACCCTAACACAAACAACAAAAAACCCAAGCAAACAAAAAAGCAAGCAAAACCACAACCAAATCTAAAAAAACCCAAAACAAACAATAACCAACCAAGCATAAAATCCCTACCTTCTCCTGCCAACACAATTGCTAGTTCATCAATCAAAGAGCTAAGGATGTCTAACTTTGATATTCTGCATAGTATAAGGTGGAAGGCTAAAAAAAGGCAAACAGAAGTAGAGAAATTATAGCTGTGCATGGGTCTGCACACTGTCCCAAATCCTTCAATTGACTATTAAGCTAAAAACAAACAAACAAACAAAAAAACCCAACACACACACACCTGTCACCACTACATAAACCTCAACTGCCAGCGCTCACACCCCAGCCTGGGATTAAGGGGTAAATTGGGGACAGGCTCTGTGTCTTTGCATGACTTCTGAAACTTTACTCCTACCCTGATAGTTGCCTGTCTCTATGTAAATGCAAATAAAATAGCAAATTCAGTTCAATAGTAAGAGCTGAATCTTTTACTATTACATGCTCTAACTTTTTAGATTTTTACCTTACACTTCCAAGATAGAAATCCTGTCTTGAAAGGATTTCAAGATTTATGAAAAATCATTTCAAAATTTATGAAAAATCATTTCAAGTGCTTCAGGGCTTCCAGTAAGTGTCATCAAGTATTTTCAATCTTTAAAACTACATTGCTGATGTTAAATAACATGGAGTTAAGTTAATGTGGAGTTACTATATAACTTTATATATAAGTATATCACTTTATTTAAGTATAAAAAAGACAAATGCTTTAATTCACAGTTCCTGAATCAGAATGAAAGTAGGTTATCTGCTTCCCTCACAGAATTGAGGAAAACAGTGACTTATACCGAGATAGGAATTAGCTTGGCTTCTGAAATCTTTTGGTGCAGGAAGGTACATTTGCATCTTGGAATAAAGAGGCATTTCCTAACATATATGTTTAGATTTATTTTTATTTTAATGTTAGTGGATGTACCTACATACTTACAATGTAAGTGAACTCTGAATTCCACATGAAATTAATACAAATGTGTTATTAAGTACCTTATACAAGCTATACCATCTTTACTTAACATAAATACATTTCTCCAAAGGAATGAAAAAAATACAAAAAACTCAGCTTTTGGATTTCCAAAGCTTGTTATTAGCTTGCAAGAGCACAAATATTCTTTCAATTTTAGAAGTGGATTTTTTACACACTGCAGTTTGATTTATATTAAATTAAGCATGAGTGAATGTTATAAAAATATTGCTTATCTTCTGGGATACAAATAATCATGATCATATTTATAACCCAATGTTTATATATAAAGTTAAGAAAGCATAAATTAATAATGCTGCATTAGTGGGAAAAAAGGCCTAATGAATTAAGTTTGACTTTAAATATCCAGCAGAGGAGGCTAGTTCTGAATAGAAAACTGATCAGATGAGACTGTTTTGAGATATCCTTATCTATATATCTTTAAATGATAGCAGATGCTTAAAAATGTAAAACTCTGATAGGGTTAACCTGAAGAAAATGTAATTTCTGAGGTTTTTCAACATTTAGAGAATGCAAACAACTTGTGGGAGGTGGGCAGATGTTGAGAGGGAAGTGTTTTGGATCTAGATGCAAACATGAAGTTGCCGTGAGAAGAAAAATAGAGAAATCACATGATATTATTTTCTCTGTCACTAATATAGGTGGGATAATGGAAACCAGAGGTGCTGTGATATCCCTGGCATTTTCTTCTCAGCTCTCCTGTGAAATTCCCAAATCTGCTGTTAGGGCAACCTGAGAAGCAGAGCCAAATGGAAGGTGGTTTTCTCATTCAGGTTACAAACAGGTAAGACTTGAACCCCCTTGTCCATCTCTGACAAAGACACTCAGTTCCCATTCTTTATTGTGCAGTGTGTCAGTTTTATGGCTGCTCTAACATTCTGCTCCTCTGACCAAGAGAACACGACTGACCCCTGTCATTAACACTGGGGTTAATGTGCACCAGCCTGCCACTGGTCACATGTGCCAAGTCTGCTGATCTTTTGACTTATAAGCAACTCAAGAAGGGTGTTAGCATAGAGAGACAACCTAAGTAAAATCAATATCAAGGGAGAATATGAAAGATGGGAAGGAAAATGGTTTCTCACATTAAAGTAGCTCACCTGGAGGTCTGATTGACCAGACCTTCCAAATCCCACAGATTCCCATAACACCCAATTTTTAACTTGGAAATTGATTCAGAGATTACAAAAGAAAGCAGAATACTTTCTTATGGATCGGATATGGGCTAAACAGAAAGTGTCTATGCAGAGTTTTCAGATGTATGTTTTTCCCCCCTCTGTTATCCAGCATGGTTTCTCCTTAAAAGATGCTGATTGCAGAACTTTTCTTGAATTGTGACTACACAAGCACTCTGGGTAAAGACATCAAGATGTTCTGCCTAGTGTGGATACCTTTAAGACCATCAGAAATAACACAGCTGCTCTGAATTATAACCTTTTAAATTGAATTTTAAATTTTCTTGAGAAAAAAAAATCTTTTGGATAAATCCAGCCAGAAAACATGCCCTATCTACCCCTGGTGTTACAGATGAAAAACTGTCAGGTGAAAGGACCCTTTCAAGAAGTTATCCTTTTAGTGATCAGGTTATGGCAACCACAAGATTCTTAAGTAAATAGAAAGGGATGCCTTGAAATCCCCAGATCTGAGTCACCTGATTTTTAGGTCTGTTTGAACAAGCATGTAAAGCTCACTCTTATTTGTATTAATGAATATTCCAGATGCACACCCCTGTGAGGCCAAAGGTCTTGCCTCCATTTAGTCATTTTCTCAAGGCTCTGAAGGAGAGTGAGAATTAAGAGCTAACTTTTCATTACCTAAATCATTCACAGGTCAGTATTCCAGATATCTCAGGGGCATGGGATATCTCTGATTAAGGGAGGGCATTCATATCTGAACAGGAGGCAGATGGAGACCTGATCAAGATACTCAGTTAAATTTAAGATACAGTTCTTATCACAGCAGACATCCAAAATTTGGTTGTGTTTGTTTGCTTGTTTTTGCTGTTGTTGGAGTCCTTTTGTCATTTTTTAAAGCTATGATTTACTTGATCTCTTTCTTTCCACTGAGGATTACAGATCTAACAATACTCCTCTAAAGGTAAGTGAAAGAAAGAAGTTCTACATGAATGTATACAATACAGGGATTCTGATTCACTCAGATGCCCAATTTACTGTAAATCCAGGGAAATGCCTGGATTTAACACCACCTTACAGGCCCATTTCCCAGGTCTCTAACCCAGGGAAAAACCAAAATGGAACCTGATAAAAGGAAGACTGCTCTGGGAAGAACAAATCTTCTCAGTGTTCCCTGGAACTCCTACATTTTACATTTAAACATTATTGACTAAAATCCATGAGGCAGTCCTGGGAGTGGGGATGAGATCGAACCCCACCTTTTCTCTCTTCCTCTGGAAATCTCAGTGCATTGTAAAATATAACTCATCCTTTTCCTACTCCCTAGCAATAGTGATCCGGGTTCTCCTTAACAACATAAGATGGTGAGCCAGCATCCCCCATTTTCAGTCATTTGCTCCAAGCTGGAATTCCCATGGACTACATTTAGAGCTCTTGCTATTTTTACTGGTGCTCAAAGCAATAGACACTGCATCTGTAACTGCTGTTTTCTGTTGTATGGTGTTGGTTGACTCTGAGCAACTTTCCATTTACCATCCAGGAGCTCACAACAGCATCCCAGCTTGCTGCACAAGCAGTGAAGACTAGGACTCATGTTATTTGGCAGTTCCCATTTTATACTGGGAGATAAGCAGAGAGAATAACTTTTAGCAAATGTACTGCCTTTTTAAGCACTGCAATACCTTCTGACCACCAGTTTCAGGCTCTAGCTACTAATCATAGAGAACTGATGAACAAACCTTCCTATTAAGGCAGTTTATAGTATTGGTATTATCTTGCTCTGGATAGTCCAGTGGTAACACAATTAACTGGAGAAGTGACTTAGTAAAGGATTTAAAGAAGCCCACAGGACCTGAAGCTACTGGTGTGTGGTCACATCTGTCCAAGGCATATTTTGTTGCTCACAACAGCAACACAGGAGTTATATTTCAAAGCACTGACATTTCCCCACCCTGTATATTTACTAAAGAATTTAAAATGTAGAATTGTCTCTTCACTGCAACATGAATTAACTTCTTGTGCTATTTGCTAAGAGAAGAAAAATATGAAGAATGCTAAAAGGTGGAAGGATATGCTAGCTACAGCAGTTCCTCTGGCATATAGGATTTAGAGCAGATAATTTCATAACACTGAAAGGTCATGCAAATATCAGTCTGGAAGAGATGTGGAGAGACCTAACTTTGTAGAAGATGAATCTGAAGCAGGCATGCAATATATTGTCCTTTGTTCACTGCTGGGAAACAGGTGATCCTTGAAGCAAGCTTTAAACTAATTATTACATTGCTACAAGTTGATGCTGACAAGTATGATGTGGAGAAGTGCAGCTAGCAAAGTTATGAAATAAGAAAGGTGAGAAACAAGATTATGTCATGAGGTGTCCAACATAGAGGTAGCCCCTTTGAAACCTTGTTGGATCCAGGACACAATGAATACTTTAGAACCCTCAAAAGATAACAGCAATCCAGGCACCAAGGTCTGTTATCAGCACAGGAAGCTGGAGAGCACAACATATGAGTCAATGAAGCAGGGGGTATGGCTTTTGTTTGAGCTGAGCCCAAAACAACATTCTTCAACCCACTTCTGAGGAACTGTTTGCACAGTATTTTGGTTAACTTTGGAAGCTGGTTATATCTGCCTGGGATCTACACATCTTGCATTAACTACTATTGACCATTTTAGACAGCCATTTTTACTGTGACTCTTACTTCACCTACATAATACTAGTAATATTACTAAGATGAATCTCACCAAGGCACAAAGAACATTTTGGTCAATCAGGTTGAATTAAGCTCTTGAAAAAGATTGGTTTATAGTATGATCCCATAGTTCAAATAGTTTTAAACCAAGAGACCCAAATATCTTTCAAAGGTGTCTGGACTCTATATAGACTTTCTAGGTAAAAGGGAAACTGTACTAGAAGAAAAATCCATTCGTTTTGGCACCTTAGAAATGGAGATATATAAGGGAGAAAATCAAGAAACCTGCCAAAATAAAATTTCAAAACAAACAAACAAACAAAAATTCTTATGCTGCTTTAGGTCCTGGAATTCCACATACTGGTATTTCAGAAGGAGCAGGTGGGGAAAACACAATAAAGATTGAGCTACCCCACAGAAATTACTCTTCCAGGCACTTCTGCAGAAGATGCAGGAGGTAAATTAGTTCCTAGCTTTGAGAAGATGCAGAGTCTTAAACACTTCTTACTCCTTACTGGTAACACAATGGCTCAAAAAGGAAGGAGGAGATAAGCGTGAGAACCACTGAATTGCAGAAGATCAGCACTTCACTCTTCTCACCTTATGATTTGATAGGAGTAAAACCAGACACTTTCATCAGATGCAGCTTCAAAGTTGCAAAACCACAACCAAAGTTAAAGAGTAGCCTCAGTTGAATGGGAGAGAGGGGAGAAAGTGTGAAGCAAGTTTCCATTCAGATTTCCTGTTCTTGCTGACTTCACTGAGCTCGAAGTGACTCTGAGCAGCAAGATCACAACAATCAATTCATGGCCTGCATGCACAGGGTGCAGCCACAAGAAATCATCACTTTCATGGTGCAGGATGATAAGAGCATTAAAATACCTTCAGTAAGCACCTCAGTTTATCATTTGCTCAGTACTGTTGTCCATGGATGAGCACATTGAGTGTTGGTCTAAGTGATGTCAAAAAAGAAAAGCTGCATCAGAATTAAACAACCCAGTGATTCTCTAAGATTGATAATTATTGTAATAAACTGAACAACTGGCACTACATCTATTGGCATAAACTGTGCCCAAAATGCCAACCTTACATCCTAGTGATCAGGTCTCAGAAATGGAAATGGAGGATGGCCAAAATCCACACTTTCTAAGAGGGTTTATGTCTTGATATTTTTCCTCAAGTCTAGGAGTTGTACCAGGACACCAAAGAAGTAATGGTCATACTGCACTGTCATAGGCCACCAGGTCTCTGCTCCAGCCAAGAATCCATAAAAGCAGATCTTGTCTGACAGAGCAGAGATGATAAAACCTAGCTGCTATCTTGGATATACATTTGTTACTGGTAGGAGGTTGCAAGATGTATTTTACCTAAGACTGAAGCAAAATTTACCTTCTTTTAAAAAAGGATAATGAATAAGAGACCATTACAGAGATCTACTGAAGTTATATATCTGTTTCCATAAAACTAATTCACTTAATGAGCAAACTCTTTGAACCGATATCTAAATGCATTATTGAAGATTTAAACATTCACAAGAAGTTTTTAGAGACTGTTTCAAACTGCCTAGTATTTGTCAAATTTATTCTTTGAAAATACTGAAGACATTGAAATGTAAAATAGATGCAAAGGCCTCTAAAATTATCAGCTTTTATCACTCCAAAATAACAGGCACATAGATTCCTTAAAAATTTGTTAAATTTAATGTCAAATTTGTTCCTGAACCTGTTGAGTTTCCAATATATGCTCTGATCATGGGCTTGACTATGTCTTCCCTCCCACCTTAGAACATTAATCACTTCTGTTTTCTTACACCTAATATGGATGTTAGCAGAAAGCCTTCTAATCCTTTTGCACTTAGAACCGAGGTGATCTGTAGGTTGTAACAAAAGAGAACAACACACGTTAACATGTATCTGTGTATAAAGACATGCAAAATGCACGCTCCACTTAGCGACAGGAAAGAAATAACCCACCCACCTCAGGTGAATCCTCTTACAGTCTGAAGGACTACACTAGGTTTTCTCTTCTTTTCCACCCCACCTTCATACCCAACCCAAACTCCTACAGACCTCATCAGGAGAATTGCATATGCAAGCATGAGAGCGAGGGGGACCTTAGGGCTTGACAACCAGCCGTGGATGGAACCTTTAACTTCACAACAAGCAAACAATGGACTAGTTGCACAATAAGTGTGTGCCAAAGCCTTCCATATTGGCTGCAAAACCCAATTTTAAAATCTTTCATCTGCAGCCACTGTAAAATCATTTTGGGGGTGGGACCGAAAATCTCATCACTGAGGAAAACTGGACCCTAGGCACAGGATTGAAAAAAAAATTAAGGATCTGCTTCATTACACAAACCAGCGAAAGGGTGAGGTCATGCCTCTGCCGGGCCACAGTTCATGCGACACTGCAATTTTCTAGAGATATAATTTCATCGTCATTCTAACTAATTTGCGGTTACTTTTGATACAGAGAAAAGGAAAAGATACAATAGATCAACCCGTGCCCCACCTTTCTCCCTCCGGCCCCCTCCCCCTTTAGAGCCAGGGACACGAATTGTTTCGGAGCCCCACAGCGCCACCAGCACAGAGCAATGCAAAACAAAAAAGATCTCCCACCGGGTGAAAAAAAAAAAAAGGAAAAAAAAAGAAAGCGCCTAGAAAAATGCCAAAATTTACAAAATGTCTCCCAAATGTACCTTCTTGGAAGAAAAAGACCAAACAAATCACTCAACCCCTTCCCTCCCCCCCCCCAAAAAAAAAGAACAAACAACCCAACCCCAAGACATGTAAGTGAAGTGTGGGGAAATAAGAACCTTTATATAACTAATGCTTTAAGCTAATTATCACAAGAGCTGGAATTTGTAAATAAAAAGGTCACTGTTTAGTAAGAGACATAACTTAATATAAACCCTCTTATGTCCATCTCCACCTTCACCATACCAAGGGCAGTTTTCCCCTTTACTTTAGACCAAAGTAATCCATCAAGAGCCATCACAAATGGCATTGTAAACTCTTTTAGCTACCACCAGACCATACAGTAGCAACACAATATGCTTCTTTATACACGAGAGCTGCATTATATTTATATAGACAGTCACATATTTGCTCCTGGATCCGTTTATTACTCGGTGAAGAATTCCCCCCTGCCCCCCCGCCCCAACAAAAAGCCAGAACCAAAAAACACCAAAAAAAACCCAAGTCCATCTGGAAAATATTTGAGTTCTTATACTCCTAAACTGAAGTTAAATTGTTTTTAATCTTCGCGTGTATAAAATTTTAAAGAGGAAACAAAACTGACTTCAGTAATTGTCGCTATTAAGGAGACACCGTTGGGTGGGATTCACATGAGATCAAAGCTATGAAAAATACAAGACTACGTTTTGTTCATCAACACAACGAAAATCCTCCACAGCACTAATACACGCCAAAAACCCGCAGAAAATAATATTTTTGGTTAAAACCACAAACTTACCTTCGAAGAAGGCAGCCCTTGCAAACGGGCTGTAACAATATGGACTGCATACTCGCTCTCCTACAACCAGCCACCTCCATGCTGCAAAGGGCTTCCCGAACATCCTTAAAATATTTCGCAAATGCAGAAAGTGAGACTTTTCTTTCCTTTTTTTTTTTCTTCCCTCCTCCCTCTCTTCTTTCCTCCCCCTCCCCGCCACCCCGCCAGGATCGCCGGGCGAGGAAGGAGGCGGCTTCCCGAGGGTCGGCGGGCGATGCCGGCGGGCGGCCGCAGCCGGGGCGGGGGACCCGGTGCCGCCGGGGTCACAACTTTGCCGGGGCTGGCGTTGGCTCGATGGGCTCCGCGGGCAGCGGCGCCCCCGCCCGCCGCCGCCGCCTGGAAAAATGCAGTGTGCCATTTTACACCCGCCTCTGGAGCACACAGGACCAAAGTCTAGCGCTGGTTTTCGGTGACACTGCAAAACTACGGCTCGCCCCGCGCAACCCCACGCCTCATCCTCCCCTCGGAGAGAGCAGCTGCCTCTTGAGAATTAATAAAGAAAGACAGTTGGACAAAATAATTCCGAGACTTCGCCGTTTTCCCTCCGTCCCTCCCCCCGCCCCCCCCCCCCCACTCCGAAGCCCGCAGCAAGTTTGTGCCGCCCGGCGCATCCCTCGGCCTCCCCCCGCGGCACCCCCGCACCCCCGCCCCGCCGGGCTCCGGCAGCCTCGCAGCATCCGAAAGAGCCAGTCATGCCTGAAACAAAATCCATGATTCCTGGAAAGTGGGCAGGCTTGAATCCCAACAAATCCTCAATTTACTTACAATTATAAATACCTACCTTATAAAAGGACTAAATTAACACTAAATTCAACAGATACATCCGTTACGGCAGGAATAGTTTTTCCATAAATACTGTTTTAAAAACCCCTCCTTATACTGACTGACAGAATTCTACCATGCTGCCCACAAACAAAATGGCTGTGGCACCGAGTTTTTTGGTTCCTCCCACTGTGCCTCCCCCTGGCCTCCAGGAAGTGGTAGAAATCCAAAATAAAATCCGCACGAAAAGTACAATACATCAGCCAAACTCGGCACGGCACCGCCAGACAGCATCGGGAGGGAAGCACGTTCACCAACATTGTAGTTTCTCGAGGATTTTTATTGTTTTTAAAAGGGCATCAATCACTGGGAATTTACATCACTGTGTAATTTGAACTTCCTGCTTTACATATTTATAAGGTCTTTCACCTATCTTGGCAGGCTTTCAAATTAAGTGGGTTGGGAAATTTGATGCTGTGGCTCTAGTTTGTGAGCTGAGTCAGGTAGTGCCTGCTGGAGCTGGGCTCTGAAACGACGGGCAAATTCTGACACCTTCCCTGTTCAGTGCAAGATAAAATAATCCCCCTCGCATACCACAGTCTCGTAAGCGAGCATGTAGGCACCAAGAGGCCCCTGGAATGAAGATTCTCAGCAGAAACTGAAATTTAGGCCTCTTGCACATAAATACACGCTTTGTAATATTTATCATTTTGCATTTGTGGTTCACAGCAGTCTCCCTGAATCATGATCTCTGTGGAAATAATCTTGGATTTTCTCTTATTATGACCCCGTTTAGTGTTGCAGCCCTTTAACTTTTGCGACATTCACACTAAAATAAAAATAAACAGGAAAATATAGCGTATTTCTATTAGGGATTATGATAAAAATGTCACTATGTGGTCCTATATCTGAGCCACCAATCTTGCCAGGCAGTAGCACAACTCCTCTTGCACGCTGCCTCGTGGGCTCCGCAGGGGCTGATTCATTTCCCGTGAGAATCCTTTTCCTGCCTTTAGGAGGAGTTACAATGGAGACGGGCTGTCAGACCTGCCGAGCCTGATCCAGCCCTATATTAAAAGACTTGAATTAATATTCTCACCTACTGCTATTCTAAACCTTTGTCAGAGGCATTGAAAAACAGTGGAATCGGTGATGTTTTTCCTGAACCACCTCATATTTCTAAATCTTAGATAAAAAAAAAAAAATACCCCCCAAAAAAACAAACAAACAAACAAAAAAAAAACCCATCCAAAAAACCTGCCGAGAACTTGGGGCAAATTTTCTGATGGTGTAATTTGTTTGTATTATCATGTTATCTAGGAGCCTTAATCCTGAACTGTGATTATAATGTTATATTGCATAGGAATATAGGGCAAAAAGATAATTCCTGCCCTGAAGAACTCCAAAGTATAAGACAAAAGACAGCAGATGGCTATGGGCAGATGAGGGAAACAATGAGACTGTATTGATCAGCGGGGAAGGCACAGTTTGCAACACACCATCACTCCAACTCTTGTTTCTGTGTGTACTTCATGGTGAAGAAGACATAAGGTGGGATTTGCTGAAAAAAATTAATCAGGTTTTGTGGCTGTTGAAGGAAAACTCCAGCAAGAAGAACAGCATGGAAGAAAGCACAAAGATGGTTGAAAAAGCAGCAGGTGAACTACAGAAACCTAATCAAATTGGCATTAATCTTTGTATAATGACAGAAAATAGATAAGGAGGAAGTAGGCTATTGAAAGCATTGAAAATACAGATACAAAGCTTATGTTTGAGACAGAAGAGGCAAAGAAAGTGTCCAAAAGGCATGGTAGAAAAATCATAAACCAGGCCTTCTGGCAGTAAACAAGCCCTAGGAAAAAAAGTAGACCATAGTTCACATTGTATGGACCTGAAGAGATGTAGCAGAGATTTTTAGGGAAAAATAAGTGTTTTTCTTTACTATGAGTCTGGAGGCTCTCTGTTGATTGTCTGCACCTTCCTCCTCATTTGTATTTAGTGAATTCTTAAGTCCTACTTCTGATGGTAGTGTTTAGTGTGTGGACACCTGATTACTGAAGGGTCCCCTCAAAGCTTTTAATATGAATAGATAAGCACATAGGAAGGCTGGGACCAAGCTGACCTTGCACATTGGGAAGGTTGCTTCTTTCATCACTTGTTTTTGGAGCAACCTTCATGGGCCAGCAGTGCCCCATGGGTTACTGTGTGTCTTACACCAGCACAGGACTGACAGATGCATGGTGGAGGGGCAGGAAGGACTCTGGTTTAGGGCATAGCTACAGCCAGGACAGCAAGTCGTGCTTTGGAGGGGGAGTATGGTCTGTAGGGTCAGAGCCCTCTCAGGACACCCCTTACTATGTTGCTGTAGGTTATTAAACATTTTTTCTTTATTTCCCGCATTGGCAGTAGTAGCAGGCACATATTTTCAAATTCTTTGTACTTCTGCACAAACCGCCTTAGATAACTTTGCATTTACTGTGAGGCTCTTAAGTCTGTTGGCTAGTTGTACTACAGCTTGGGGTAAAACACTGCACAGTAAATAACCTCAAATGAGCAAAGCCTTGGTGAACGTCTGTGGAATTATTGTCGTGTGGCAAATGTGAAAGAATTTGGCTGGATTCTTTTGTTGCAGGCTGAACTGAACTGCAATGATCCCAAATTTCCTTCAGATTTGAAGCTTACTAGTTCTGTAGATAAGCTGATGTGTGGTAACTGTTTAAGCCAGGGTCATTTCTCTCATGTTGGATCTCATCATGAGTTTTAACTGAAAACAGTGTGTGTCAAGTGCTAAATGTTAAGAATTGAGATAGGGATTGAAATACACGTTGTGACTATTTTTTTTTTAAATTTGAATGAGTGTTCCAAGAAAACTTGAACCATATGTTCTCAGACTTTAAGAATAACCCCTACTTGACTTGATCTAAAATTTCCCCAAAATTCTTACAGTTCAGAGTAACTGAAAAGAGTACCATCACCCATTCTGCACCTTTTTTTTCTGGCTTTGTCCACTGCTTGGTGTGAATGTTTGCCTTGAGATTTTGCTCAAAAACATGGAAATAGAATATCTGTAAAGGAGCAAGGAAAAAAACTAGCTCCATTTTAGGATTTAGACTAACACAAAAAAAAAAAGTGGCTAAAACCTCATAGCACTCAAATAACAGCTCCTTACTGAAATTAGAGAAAATACTTTTTGCATTCTGCTTGCAGTATAATTACTTCAATTGTTCTCTATCTTTCATTTGCATTAATCTTTATCTTGCCCATAAAGATTTAACTCTATTGCCATATTTTCCAAGTAGCTCTCTATCTTTACACTTGTAATAAACAAATTACACTGATCTCCTTCTGACAATATTTTCTTGATGTCTTTAGGAAGGGAATTACCAGTCGTGTTAAGTCAGTAAATCATTAGATAGCAAGAGCTGGAGGTTATCAAAGGGCTTTTGCAACTCATATGTAAATGATCATTTGTTTTCTTTCATAGAAGTTGCATTGAATGTTTTTTGGTTGAAAGATCACCAAATGCATAAATAGTTTGCATTTTTATTCAATAGATAATGTTCACATAGCTGCATAACTGCTCTTGAGGAACCAAAAAAGCTTATTTGCTGTAATTTGGAAAATTCATAAATTATAGCATAAGAATGGATTATTGATGCCTGCCTGTGTTATAAAGGAGGACACAGACTCCCCTAGCTTAATTCTTGCTTGACCCAAGACAGATATTTTTTAAAAAGCATGCAGTCTTGACTAAAAATGCATAGTGGTAAAAAAAATCCACAAAATCTTTACTAAATTGCTGTAGTGATTACTTGACTCACTTTAAATCACACACTCTGTTACATATTAAACCACCTCTTTCCATTTCTCTGTCCAAGTCCAGGTTTTGTTTGAGTAAGTATATAAGACTCACTAAATGTTACTCTTTGTTAGGGATGTTATGTGATTTTAGTGCTTCTCTATTTTACCAGTAATCTTCATGCTCAGTATTCCATGCTCATCAGAGAGAAGCACAATATGCCAACAGCAATGCCTCTACTTGCCAGTACTAAAGTTACTCCTTCTATTTTTTATGCATATCCCAACATTTTATTTGCTTTCTTGCAGCTTTACTATTACAGATACCCCTTGTTCAGCAAACCCTGCCATTAATATCTGCACCCTTTGCAGCAGTCTCTTTTCAGTTGTATCATCTCCCTGCTTCTCTCAATAGGACTTAACATTGCTCTCAGGATTTAGCTTTTGACCCTGCACAGATACATGGACTGCTCTACTTGGGCCCACCTTAAAAAGCCTATCCAAATTACCTTTTACCAATATCTCATTCACTGCTGGTTTCCTCTCATTCAAACTCTGTAGCACTGTGAGCACCAGTGAGGACTCCTTTCCATGTTACTCACACCTTAAGCAGTGTTTTCATTTGCTTCAGGCACTGAACTTGTACTGCTGACTTCATGTCCTTGTGCTGGGACTCTGTCTTCAAATGTTTTATGACTGGACCAAGAGGATTTAAAGCCC
This sequence comes from Camarhynchus parvulus, assembly GCF_901933205.1. NCBI lineage: Eukaryota > Metazoa > Chordata > Aves > Passeriformes > Thraupidae > Camarhynchus > Camarhynchus parvulus. The sequence continues at coordinate 14,672,210 of NC_044572.1, read as the reverse complement.
AGTGTGGTCACAGGTTGGTGTGTCTTTCACTCTTCTCACATCCCAAGTCCTGCCAGTGGCAGATCTCATGGTTTTAAAATGATGTTTGGTAGCAAAAGTTGTGGAAAAAGACTGAAGTCAATTTAAGTGGAAGAGTAATTTATTACAAAAATGTGTGCAGGTCTTCTGAAAATAAAAACCAGAAATAAACCCCAAGAACATCTGTAGCTGTTGGCTGCCAAGGTATGCCACACATCTTGGAGTGTAGTTTTTCTCCCCTTCTGTTTTTTGTGTTGTATATTTGTTGATGGCCTCAAAGTACCTAATCAGACCCCCTGCACAGACTGGTCAGGTCAGAATCTACATATTTTTATGAATTAACAAACTTCTCTGGTTTTGGAATAGATCTTCTGTTGAATTGCTATAGTACTCAAAAGATGCTGACCTTTCAGAATTAAAGTTATGTCCATATGACAAATCCAATATGGTTATTAAAAAAATTTAGCCACTCCATGTTGGCACAGATGCATTTTGAAAAATTCTTCTCTTTTAGTTGTCTAATTGGTTGAAGCTGATGGGAAAATACTGGGTGTGATTTGAGAATAAAGTCAGAAAAAAATCTAGAAAAAGAGAAAAGCCCACTGTGAAAGCTTTCCTTTAACTTAGCCAGCTACTTGATTGGTATTGTTCTGTGTACTGTCCTTGTTATGTGCTGATATTTGAAACAGAGTCCTATAAGCTTTGGTCCAGATCCTGAAATTTTATGTCGAAAGGTATTCCGTGCTTTTTAATCCAAGTACTGTATCCTCAACCATGTGTTAAAACTGATCCTGAATAAATACTCAGAGCTATTTGCAAGCACAGAGTTTGCAAGCACAACTAACTGTAAAAACATCTTTTTCACTTGCTTTCACTCCTCTTCTGTGCCTGCAGTGGCCCTTGTGAGAGCACTGCTCCCATTCTGCAGGACAGACCTGTTGCTGCTGTTGGATGGTTTAAGGTGTGCTGTGCCAAAACAAGGGAATGAGCAATTGGTGCTTTTGCTTTACTGGTTCACTCTGCTCTTTTCTCATACTTCCACCTTCTGATAATTAAGGGAGTCTCATGGATTTTATGAGATGAGCTGCTATTGGAGACCATTTTCCCGTGTGATTTATTGTACCTAGGAAATTCCAGCAGCAACACCGTGGATTCTGATGAGGTGAATAATGGCTGCAGTCCATCTGTGTTCCGCTGACTTGCCTGCTGACTGGTTTATGTGTTCAGCAGATTTTATCTGTCCTTTTCTGAATTCACATTTGTCATTTAGAATAAAGGGCCACTGTTGAAAACATCTCAGAGCTGTTCAGAGTCACCCTTGGTGTTCACTTTTACTGCTGCTGCAAACAAATGCACCATCTGTGTGGCAAAGGCAGCGCTGTCACAATTCAGTTTTCTTTTCTGAAATGTTCTGATGCTGGTGACATAGTGAATGGAAGTCAGTTTAGTCAGCAAAAGCTTGATGAGCGTTGGAAGGAGGATATCAAGGGGAATTTAAAAAAGTCTGTATTTGCATACAGATTTGGGGATATATAGGTCTGAGATGTCTGAACCAAAGTCCTTTACAATTCCAGATCCATCAAGACTTTGAACTGCAGTCATAAAAGCTTTAGTTTCTCCTCCTAGTTTTTAAATAAATTTAGCCTTTGTATCTATAATTTTGTTTCAGTTTGTGCACCTTTTACTGAGGAGCTAAAATCAGGCAACATAAAATCTGGTCAGCAAGCTCAAGGCATTAATTGGTCATCTCATCTGAAATTCCAGGATGTAAATGATAAGGCATTAATCATTTTAAGATATTAGAATACAGTGGCTGTTTTTTCATGCCATTATTAATTGCTGTTGGAAAGCAAAGTGGTTCAAATACATTCTCTGGTATTATTACAGCATCCATCATATTCTCAAATATGAAACTGCCTATTTGACAGGTCTGCTCTTCTGCATTATTATTATCAGCTGTAATATTTCAAACCACTCCGGGACAAATACTAGACTTGTGACCTATTTTTTACCTAATTATTTTAAAATTCTTTCTTGTATTCTAATTTTACTGATCAAATATTCTTTGCTTTTTAAGATTCTTGTTGGTCCTCTAGAGATTCTGACTTACAGTATGTATTTACTAGCAATTTCCCTATTTTTAAGTTTAAACAATGTGTTTATGATTAGTCTTTTTATTAATGTTAGAAAATGCTCTGAAGACTAAGCTGACCAAGCTTAATTTGCTTGTTGGTTAGAAATGCAATCAAGCAAGAGAAAGTACACATTAGTGAAGGTACCATGCTGCCTTTTCATGTAGAGCCTTGCATATCTCATCTTGCACTGTCCGTGATTTTGCCCTCCCTGCACGTGCTGCAGAGGCAGCAATAACCTCCATTCCTGTGCTGCTCATGTACAGTAAGGAATGTGCTCCTTGCCCTGCTCCTTCCACTCACAGGGACCAATGGTAGCCGGATCTCTTAGCAAGGGGCTGGAAGAGCCTTCCTCTTCTGTCTATAAAAATCCTATGTAATTTCCAAAAAGAAGAAATATTGGACCAAAAGGAAATATCCTACAAGCTAGATCTAGCACATGTGCTGCCAGCTGGATCACAACACCTTATTTACACAGTAAATTTCCATGAAGCACTGCCAGAGCCCTCTTGGTCTGAGCAAAGATGGAGAATACACACAAGCATCCAAGGCTCAGGCTGCCACACAAAAATCTTACTGTGGATGTTTCCCAGTGGTTTGTAAATGGCACATCTGCAAGTGGTGAGCTACTCTTGCAACAGAGATCATTAAACCTTATAGAAATGTGCTTCACAGTATGGTATAAGATTTTTTAAAAAGCCTTTTGTTTTGGCTTAACCACAGAGGCCAGCTTAAAAAAGGTGTGTCTCAGTCCACAAATGGGGAAAAGGAGAATTAAACAGTTTATAAATACTTCCTTTATTCTCATAGCTGCTTATTTCATCTCAGGTTCCTCTTAGTTTTTAAATCTAGCATGAGATTTTTTTCATGGTAGCAGAACTTTAGCTTTTACCTTATAAATAGTCATTAAGATTCCTCCTGATATTTTCCCTAAAATTATTTAGCTTAAATTTGGTTTATTTCTGAGAGTCAAAATGTGTATTTTTAAGAATGCACATTTTCTGAAAACAGAGTCAAATTTGTTGTGATGGAAGACTGTTGAAACCTAGAAGAGTAGCTCAGTTTGAAAATTTCTGCATTAGTCTCAGTCATTAATAAAGTTATTGGCAGCTGTATTTAGTTCTTGGTGATCGGATTTTTTTAAGGAAAGCAAAAGAGAAGTTGCTGACTGTCAGCAAAAGGTGCCAATTCTGGTACACGTTCATTAGGAACTGAAACTTCTTGTATTCAAAACATTCCTATTCTTGTCATTTGCAGTGTGTAGGTGCTCACTGGAAATGAACCTTTGACAGATGGGACCTGAGCTACCCTGAGATACAGACCATGAGAGAGTCATGCACCTGAGCACTTCTGCTTTGGCCAGGCAGAACCTGTCAGAGAGCAGCTGCAGCGTCCCTCCAGTGCTGAGGGCCCAGCCAGCCCCACCAACAAGGAAATGTCCAGTTACTCAACATTGTCCCCAAGCCAACACTGGGCAATATCTGTGCTTCAGTGTGCATCTGGGCTATGACACACTCCCAAATTGTGATTTCTGCTCCTTGACAGATCTGTCTAACCTGACCTGATGTGAGCCAGCAGTGCACCACTGCAGCAAGAAAAGCAAACTGAATCCTGGGCTGCACCTGCAGGGATGGTATTGGCAGAGATAGAAGAGATGTGAGAATCCCATTCTACACAGGGCTTGTTGGGCCACACCTGGGGTACAGTGCCCAGCTCTGGTCACCACAGTTCGAGAAACACATGGACAGGCTGGAGCAGGTTCAAAGGAGGGCCACAAAGGTGATCAGAGAGCTGGAGAGACTGTCCTAAGGAAAGAGGAGTGTGATTTTTTTCTCCCTGGAGAAGAGAAGGCTGAGGGGCACCTCATCACAGTATTGCAGTATTAAAGAGTGGCTACAAGGAGGATGGATGCTCTCAATTCACAAGAAGTCGCATGGAGAAGATGAGGGGCTACAGGAAGAAGTTGCATCAGGAGAGGTTTCATCATGATAGAAAGAAATTTTTTACAGTGAGAACAAACATTCACTGGAACAACCTCTCCAGGGGTGTGGTAGAGTCCCCATCACTGGTGGTTTTCAAGATGTAGAGTGCCTGTCAGTGGAAGCTTTCAAGATGTGGCTGGACAAGGTGCTGGGTAATCTGACCTAGACTCCCTTTCCCATGAAAGGTTGGAGCAGATGATCTTTTGATGACCCTTCTGACCTGGGTTAGTCTGTGATTTTATGGCATGCTCCACTGCTCTGCTTGTACTAAGGACTCCTTAACTTCCTGGCTTTGTGCCGTGCCATAAACCACACTTGCTCTTCAAGCTAGTTCATCCACTGGTTTTAATCCTGGATTACTTTTTCTGGGATGCTGTTCCTGACTCTAGCCTAGTAAAGTTTCCTTAGGTTTGCCTGCTTCATTATGCTCAGTGCACATGCAGAACACTGGATTACATCTCTCCAGCCCTCACTCAGCCAAGTTTCATATTTATTTATGTCCCAGACCTTTTCCCATGCCAGAGATACCCACGTTCTGTGGTACTTTTTCCTCCAGATGATAAAGATGTCCCTTATCTCTCCAACAGTGCCTCACATCCTTCTGTTGCCAGCCAGACTCTCTTTGTGTTCTTAGTCCCTCTCAGGGCTCCTGTGTGCCCTGCATGCTCTTGTATGAAGTTTTGCTATTCTTTTAATCTTTTGCATGACTCTTTATTTTACTTTTCCTGTCATGACCTTCACTGCTCTTTTTCTCCCTGCTCCACAGGTGCTGCATTTCCTCTGTGTTTCCCCATAAGATTCTTCTGTTTCTTACCGTTTGCAACACTCTACCTATACTTTTTTGTCTTTCTCTTCTGTTGAAAAGATAAAACTTACAGCCTACTAGAATTTTAAAACTCTGTTTGGCAGGTCAGCAGTCCTGAAGTGTGGGATAATGTTATGTTCAGAGCTTCGAGTTACAGAGAGGGAAATAAATACTGGCGTCCTATTTCATTTGAACTCTGAAAGATTCTCATTTGTTCTTGAGTACAGAGATTACCACTCCTGAATGGTAACTAATGTTCCCTAAACTGGCAACACATTTTTGGACCAGTCTTGGTCCTAACTCCTTCTTCATATAGTGCAAGAGTAGGAGGGAGAATCACAGACGTGACTGCTGTCTGTGTAATCCTTGAAATTAATACATACAAAATCCAACCATGTTTTTCCAGGCCCTGCATGTGTTGGAGCATGCCCCTGGGTATGCCCTCTGGTGATCCCTAGATGGCAACACGGCATAATGACAACCCCCAGGGAACAGCTCAAGAACCCTGGAGCTGCTTTAACCCACTCCTTTGGCTGACTAGAGCCTCAGTAATCAAGACTCAGCTTGAGTCTTGCTCTGAGAGCAGCTTAGAAAGAAATGAATTTTAGTGTCTTTCACTTGGAACTTCTATTCTTTTATATGCTGTAGGTTTCCTCTGGGCCTGTTGTTTAAAAGGCCAAGTCTTATAACTCCTTTAAGTGCTGTTTTTTCATAGCTGCATGAAATTTTGAAGGAAAATGAACCTATCTAAGGGACAAAATTTTCCTTGTGACTCCTAGGTTTTATGGCAAGGGAAAACAAACAGTAGTATAAGTCTTATAAAGCCTTCTGTGCAACTCAAATAAAAAGGTGAAAAATAATGCTGGTAATCTAAGGAAGGGTCCAAGAACAGCAACTTCTAAAATATCGAGACAAAAAAGTCAAAATCGAAAAAACGAGATTGAAAAATAGCCCTGAAAATTCATACCATGCTGTGCTTCTGTTCATTCTGCTTCAGAATCTTTGAATCAGCAGCCCTGGGAAAAATAAGCTAAAATTCATCCCATGTCTCCAGACATGCACAAATGTACAAAACAGTCTCAAGCATCTATTTGGAGAATCTTTGCCAAAACATATCTCAGTAACCTTTGCACTGAACCCAATGATACTTTTTAATCAATAAATATGGCATTACATAGACTTTTGCCTGTTTTGTTGCCTATGAACATTAAAGTCATTATTCTGTTTTACCTGTGGTTTCACATTGCCAGTGATTTGCTCTAGATAGCAGAATATTATCTGCAAAAAAGTCTTTTTAGTATCTGTCTAGTAAAAAATTTTGTAAATAATATCTACTTTACTGTGAATATATCGTGCTGCCTTAACCCAAAAAACCAAAGGAACCTGCCACCCCTGAGCATGTTTTCTAACCTGTAACACAATGTTTTCTGACCCCAGTGTATGCTGGTGTAATTAATAGGTTTCACATGGCAAAACTCCCTCGATAAAACTATTAAAAATACCCTAATTTTCCCAATATTTTTTGGCAGCCAAACATATCAAAAGGACCTCGTGGCTCAAGAGTAAGAACTCTGGCTTTGGGTAATTCCCACATTTTGTCACGTTTCAGTACTGGCTTGGCGTCAATACCAACTACAGCTGCTAAAGAACAGTCTGATGTCTGGATGTGCAGTGAGAGAAAATGGCTGGAGCATTTGAGCATGGTCTTACTTCATAAGGAGCTGGCATCCCTTCAGTCCCCAAAAAATTATTTCTGACTCAGCTTGCAATGAAATCACATACCACACCTTTTCATTCCATGACTGACTGGTGAAATACTCTCTTCTGAGTTAAATTATGTATTCTTTTGACATATATCAGCATAACTGTTGATTTACTGAAGATGTTAGGACTGCTGCAGCCCATGTCCAGGCAAACATTGCCTGGTGCAATGTGTGTGAATCACATATATTGATCATGGGTAACTGCTTTGAAACTTCCTTTCTTATCCCTGTTTTCAGTGGTTGCCTTAATCAATCCCTGCACCAAAATACTGACCACTGACTTGTAACTGGACTGGAGCTTTCTCAACCTCTCAAATTGTAAAGTGAGCCCTGATGTCCACTCTCCTGTACTTAGCAGCACATAGTAGCATTAGTTCAAATGTGAATGACAAAGCAAACTTTTATATTTAGAGCTGTGCAGTTACGTGGAAGCAGATGAAGGCATCAGGTGTATACTACGATTGCTTGACTTGAAAATAAAATGTTAAAAAATGAAATACCTTCTGTGTGTTTGCCACAAGGGGTATCTGGGCTAATGCCAGAACACCCACATGCAGACTGGTCACTTCTGTGTAGTAGAGAGGAGTGCTGTGGGAATCAGCTGTAAGGCTCTAGCATCCACTGCTGGACAACAAGTTACATGGATTGATGCAAAGAGAAATGCAGCTGGTTTTGTTCAGACATGAAAAAAGGACGACGATGATGAAGCTGGGCTCAAAAATATCAGGTAGTTTCACCAACATTTATATCTTTTCAATCTTGTAAAGAATTAAAGTGAACTAGGACCTAAGTTCACATTGCTTGGAAGTACTTTATAAGTGTGGTAATACTTTCATACAAAGTACTTCACAGTCACTATGAACTCGCCACTGAGCTGAACTCAATTATTTTACACAAGAGAGAGCTGAGCTCCCACATGCTCTTCTTGGTTGCTTTCTATAAAGCTTTAGCACAGACCTTTATTTCAGGTAGACTTAAAACATTTGTCAGACAGGATAGTTATAAATGCTTCTGTCACCATGAAAAAAAAGCAGCTTAGATGGGTTTACTTGGTTTTAGTCTCATTTTCTTTTCTGAGCCCGAAGTCCTTCTCCTCACTGTTAACACATTTTTCTTTTTACTTACTGGATATCCTTTGATCAATCACCAGTTAACCTCTACTCACACTTCATTGAGTTTCCTCATTTATCAAACAACACACCAAGTGGAGTTGGGAGAATGTTGAGCCAGCATAGAATCAAATGGATTTTATTACTACAGTATTAATAAGCTTAACACCTTGGAAAGGAAGGAAGAAAAGACTGAACACATGCAAGTTTCATAGCAAGAATTCTCCTGGAGTAAAATATAAAATGGAAGGAGAATCTAATTCTTTATTAAGCACATTAGTAAGGAGTTTGTTTCTGTCGTGAAGTATCACCAGTCAAAGGGCTGGAAATGTTAGGAATATTCTTTTACATGAGCCTTAAAACTGATATTAAAAGTGCTAATCCCTTTGGGAAAATTCAGATAAGATGAAATATTATAAAAAACATGAACATTTTAGTTTAGTTTCATTATTCGGGCTTTTTTGACTTGTGACTTTGCTTATAAACTGTTTTGCTCCACCTTCCTAACACTTCAGATTAGTAATGCTTGATGGTTGATTAACACCTTTATTATGTATAGCTACATTTGAAGATTTTAGGCAGTAGGTAATACTATACTTTGCATAAGTAAAGCATTAGATCCTAGAAATACATAAATTGCATATTTATGTGATTAATGAAAGATTAATTATATTTAAACTAAAAGTACTTCATGAATTTTATATAGCATGATAATTGTTTACAATTTCCATTTATTAAGTCAATACATTTTTCAGCTCAAGCTCTTTGCGTAACAAGTTCAATGAATAAGTAGGAAAATCGAGGGCCTGCAGATCAAATTGGCACAATTCTACATTAAAATACACCATTAATGCTTATTTTTTCATTGATGTACTGATTTTATTGGTAGACTTGAATGTAAAACTGTTAAGAATATATGTTTTTCTCTAATGATACAATTTAAGAGGAAGATTCTTTAATAAAATTCAGAAATAAAGAGCAATTTGTCAGCTCCTTTGCAGTCATGCAGACCAGTACCAACATGAAAGATCTCATTAATTTCAGATAAACTTGTCAAGAAGATCAAAGTCAAATTAGTAGTTTAATGCAGTGTACAAGTGTATTGAAGTATCATTACTAGATGGCTACAGGTAAATGGAAGATTATTATTTTCTAAGCTTCCTTTTATGTCTGCGCTTACAGAGACCTTCAAAAGTTGACTGATATTTGGACAGCATCTGACAAATGTTTCAAATCATCAGTTCATCATTTTACATGTGGTTTGCTAAATGAGCAATGACACTTGATACTTCTCAATTTCAGAAATGTCTTATTTTAGCAAAACTTCATTTCCATTCAGAGTAAGGCTATGCTGAGACGTTCCTTAGAGTGAATAGTTGCTTTAAATACTTCTGTGGCCTTTCTCTTTACTCAATGAATGTTGTTTTTTATTGTCTTTACTTCAACTCATCTGTTAAATGTAGGGCCCAGAATTCCTTTCCTTCTCTACAGATTTTCCCTTAAATTTCCAGCAGGGCTTTGCAGCAGGTTTCATGGGGAAATGCAGTTTTTACTGTCATGTATTGCAGTCCATCTCTGATACATTTTTGAACCTGCTGGCCAGTTTCAATCATATCTGACAAAGAAAGAAACTGTGTTTATGCCTGTCTGCTTTTTGTATTCATAATTCAAATATCTAGCCACAATCAGAGTTTTGTATCTAGCCACAATCAGAGTTTTGTGAACTCCTAGTGATATTCATGTATGTAAATGCATTCAGCTCCTACTAATTCCATTTAAACAGAGAGATACCATATTAATACACTCTCTGAAGAAATTCTTACAGAAAATAAATGCACAGAGAAGTTATACAGTGGAGACTTGGCCTCTGTCCTTCTACTATTTTTTTATAAATTAAAGGTTTTATTACTTGCAGTGGTTTTTATAACAAAGTGCCATCAATATTGTGGTACATTTATTTTAGCTCCATCACCACATTAACAGTTTGTTTGCCTAGTTAGGATCATATCCTGAGCTACCAAAGGGTTTGAATAAAATGCTTTCTCATATGCACTTCATCACACTTGTGGAATTGGAAAAATCATTGAGAGGTCTGATTGCATTACTTTGAGAAGTAAAACGTGTTTTCTCACAATGGTTCAACTAAATATGATTTTAAGTAACAGAGCATAATAAATTAGAATTTAAACAGTTGGAGAATAAGATATCTCCATGAATCAGTAGTCCTGGCTTGTTGGGAAAGCAGAGTTTTCATGGTACCAGTGAAAAGTTTTCTTTAGGATACAAACCCAGCTGATAGACAGCCAGAGACACAGAGAAGGGCGCAGGAATCTCAGCCAGGGCGGAGCTGGGAATGCTCTCACTTGTTTATCTGGCAGGGGCTCGTGCGTGCTTGGTCAGTAAGGTGAGAAAGTGAGGACAGCCAGGGGGGGAAGTGAAATGTCAGGCAGCTCCTAAGGACAGCAGACACCTGGGAGTGACATGGGGTGTGACATGGGGACTGACATGGGGACCGACATGGGGAGTGACGTGGGGAGTGACGTGGGGAGTGACATGGGGAGTGACATGGGGTGTGACATGGGGAGTGACATGAGGACTGACATGGGGACTGACATGGGGACTGACATGGGGAGTGACACAGGGAGCAGCCACGTGCAGGGGGATCCCTGCAAGGTGGGGACATCCTGAGCTGCCACAGGAGGTGAGGGAGGGAAATTCTTCCTGCATCTGGTTCCCAGTGCTCATTATTTACCAGCAGACATACCCTCCATGAATTTGTGAAGCATGTTTAAAATCCATTTATATTTTCAGTTTCTATAATAGAAATTATTTCTGGGTAGACTTAATTTGTAAATGGCTGATTGATTTTCTAATCTGCCCTGATTTTAGAAACAGTGATAATTTTTAACTCACATTCTGCCATCACTTTTAATTCCATGGTTTTACTGTATCTGTCAGATAAGAAGGATTCTGTTGTATTTTAGAGAAAAGTACAATCAATTTCTTGACTCAAGGGAAGCAATTCAATGCCTTTTGCTATCTCTGTCACCTTTCTCTGCTCCTTCTCTACATTTCTATTCTTTCTGAGGTAGGACTGCCAGAGGTAGATGTAGCAGTCAAGATGTGGACATACCATCCATGCGTACAGCAGGACAATGATGTTTTCTTCTGAATTTTAGTTTTCTTTGCTTATTATCCTGTGCTGATTTTTATTTCAATAATCCAATAGATATTAACATTATTCACTTAATACTAAGAGTTATTTCTCTTTGTAGATCCAACTACAATAAGATCAATTTGTTTTCAGGAGAGGGAAGAGGAATTATGGTAACTTAGAGCCCATTTTTATATACATGCAGTTGCACTTTATTTTCCCAGTGTGCACTTACAGAAATGATGGTGACTTCTCTCCAGGCATACTATATTTATCCATCTTCAAAATTGCATCTGTAATAGTTTCTGCTAATAACTTTCCCAAGATGGAGGTCACACTTAGGAGCTTAGAGTTTCCAAGATCATATAGGGACACCTTGTGAAGTGATTGTTTCTCACATTCGGTTTCTCTGGTACTGAGATTTTAGAATGATCAGATATTGTCACATTTTGGAGCAGAGACTTGGAATTTGGCAGCAGAACCTCTCTGATATTAGTGATGCAAATTTGCTATTTTTAGGACTGGTCAAATTTTAGCCAAGTAAGTCTGGGAAAACAATTCCTATGTGCTCAGTAAAGACTAATAAATTTTCTTAACTATAAGACATCCAATTTATTGTTCTGATTTTATGGCAATTGTGTATGGCATATAATTTTTAGAAATAATGCATCTATATGTAGCATTCCCCATTACATGCTCCTATGTATTAATCAGACTCTTACTCTGCTGTGCCTTGTGGGAAGTGGGGTCATTGGATCCCCACAGCTGTTTCTCTATCCCTGCCTCCCTGCTGGCTTAGCAAAGAGGTGGCTTAGTCTGAGGGCTCCAGAGCTCAGCAGAATGCCCAGCATTTCTGTTGTGGTTCTGGGAGTTACTGTGGTGCTAAAACTGAGACAGTGGGTAATGCCTCAGGCTTTCCTTGCTCAAACATTACTAAGCAGAGAGCTTGCAGATGCAGACTGACTGGTGCACAGGTCTGCTGGGCAGCTGCACATTGAAGAAGACAGAGAGAATGTAGTTAGCAGGAAAAACCAAAAGCTGGATGGCAAAGGAAGAAGAAGAAACCCCCCTGGGACCTTAGAATGAATCCATAATTCTTGGAGTCAATGTGTGTGTCTGCTATCATCAAATAACTTTGAAATAATTGAAAAGGTAAGTGACCTCTCATGATTTCTCTGTGTAGAAGACAGCAACAAGCTGCTGGGCAGTTTCCTTGTGTTGTCAGTCCGAAGGGTTCAGTATTGTTACCCCCTGTGTGGGTATAACTGTATTTGCACACGATGAAATTTCTGGAGAGGCAGGGCAGAGAAAGTAGTACATGTTTATACTTTTTTTTTTCTTTTGTTGTTTGAGAAACTATATTCATATTAAAGTAAAATAAAAACCAGCACTCAAAGCCAGCACTCAAGTTTTTGACACATGTTAAAGTTGCAAGTTTCCTGTTGGACAAAGTGTTGTGTGTGCCAGCTTCATTTGGAGAACTTCTGCAAATAGGAGGTTACTTTGTACTTTTTCTACAAGATCCCTGCTTCCTACAGTGCATGAAACTTGGTCCTCATGGAATGAATTTGTCTCTGATATTCCCAGATAATTTCAGAATATGTCAACTGAATGTGCAGGAAATGAGGTAGAAATGTGCCTCAGAAAAAGAAGTGGTTCAGGCAGCTGCACAGCCCCCCAGTAGGACTGAAATCCTGTTTTCCTGTATGATCCTGGCCCAGTTACTCCAATAAAAGCTGGAAAAGTGGTGGAAACTCTGTTTATGTCAGCCTGCTTTTTGTGTTCATAATTCAAATATCTAAGCAGCTTGGAAGCGTCAAAAGTGAAGTCAGTGGGAACCCAGAATACACAAAGTTTTAACTGGAAAAAAAATCAAAGCTCACCTTGGACTTTCAGAACAGGTTGACATTACTGACTTTGCTCTCTTCAAACTCATGTATAGAATTACACCATCACCTCATCCATCACACAAAGCATCTCTGAAAATGCATGAATTAATGTTTTCAAAGTACTCACAGAAGTGACCTACCCTGTAAAGAAAGTGGAAAAAGCCATCAGAAAGTGATAATCCTTTTCCAAAGCATTGTTTGCAGTTGTGTAATGTACGTCAACAAACTGGAATGAAGTTATCAATAGCAATTGGTTTAGGGATTCCCACTGTGTAAAGTCAAGATGTTTCAGGTACATGAAGACATGAATTTTCCCATGAGACGTTATGACATATCAAGTACAAAGAAGCAGAAATTGAAGTTATAAGTGCAAACTTAATTATGGCATTTCCTAAGCTGCAAGTACAACAAGAAGTATTTAAATGCAGCATATGTCCAAGTCCAGTGCTTATAATCTGGCCTAGTAATCTGTCCGGGATTATGCTCCTTGTTGTATTAAGTATGAAATTTGAATACCTAATCCGCTTGTTTTTGCAGGGTGCTCAGCAACCACCTTTTTAAAATGAGTCATCACATTAATCTCTTTGCCTGCTTGCATGATTTATATCTTAGTAAAGATACACTATAATGAAGAGTGAATGGATAAAATAAACATGCAGTTGCAAAAATTACATATTTTTGCATTTTAAAATCATTAGCTATGATTGCTTGCTCCTGCTTTCCCCAATTCATTGTGCAAATGTTACTCAGTTTCATTGTGCACATTATGAGAGGGATGGGGCTTCTGTTTATTCAGGGTTGATTTCTCTGTCACTGGAGCTGAGCACTTGGAATAGAAAAGACGTGCATGTCAAGGAGTGTTACTTACATTTTCTGTTAATGCATTTACTGCACTATAATGTTGTATCTTAAGCTTGTCCTCTTGTTAGTCACTAATCATTAGATATTAAATAATACAATAATTGAACTCCTGCACACTCATCATGGAAAGCTTTGTGGTTCTTGGTGCTGCACAGACACTGGGACAATGTGGTCTCTGCAAGCAAATTACACAAAGAGACCTGGGGGTCTCTGACCAGGAGGCTGGGGAAGGAAATTGCTGAAAGGCTGGAGGCTGCTCCTGTGGCCATCACATCCTCCAAGCACACAGCCTGCCCCATCAGTGTTTCAAAACAGACTGAGTAAATTTTTTTTACTTAGACATTCACTATTTCACTTTAGAAATAAGCAGGACAACTTGAGGATGCTCCACTTACTGTTCTTTCCAGTATCAACTCCTTTCCATTAGAAAAACATTTTCACACAGGTAGTGGATCATGTCTCATTCTGTTAATGTTCTGTATACCTTAAATATGCTTTTGATTTGTATTATTTATGTTTATAGTCATGACTTATGTGCATAGCAGTGTGCCTGTGTTATTTTTGTATAATAGCACAGAGGGTTTTTCACAGTGAGCTTGTAAAGATGTCATTCACTGTTACTGGCTCTTTTTTCTGTGAATTCATTTTTCATTACCAACATCAGTTTATGAACATCACAACATTTAACTAGTGTATTCTTAAAATTTAAATTTAAAATACAGTGTATTTTATTTGTGACTTATATAGTATTTGAGAAACTTAAAAATATTAATCAATGTTGCCATGTCTCTGTGAAGTAGCAGACATATTCATTTGACAGATGGGGAAACTGAGGCACGGAGAGCTTATTTGAATGACCTAAAATCACTCAGCAGATCTGAGACAGTGCAGGCCTTTAATACAGGATCACCTTTAATCTCTGCAGCAGCATGGCTGTTATTTTTACATGAGGACAGTTATAGATTAGCATCAGTGTATGTTCAGATATTAATCTCTACTGATCCATTTACCTACAAAACTATTTCAAGACAAATTAAAACACTTCTACATCAGGCAAAGCTGTCTGTTGCTTGTATTGTGGTAAAACTTAATCTAGATGTTTCAAAATAAATTGGTTTGTCAAGGCATTGCTATAATTGGTGTATCAGCAGCAGAGTTTTCACTCCCCAAAGAATGATTGAATCAGAGGAAAAAAATCCTTGAGGAAAAGTTGAAGAAGCATTACAAGGAGTGAATTTGGAAAAGTATTTATATCAATATATGTATTGCTTTTACTTCCTTGCTATGCTTTTTTGTTGTTACTGTTTTGATACCTTTCTTAAAGGGAACAACAATTTTTAAATTTGGAAAAGGAAGCAGATAAATTCCTACAGGGTGGTAAAATCACCTTGGTGGAGTCTTTTATTCCTCTTTCAAAGAAATGGGAAATTTAACATTAAGATTAGTTTACCATAACATTGGACAGGCATTTGTGTTTGAGCTGGTCTACTGAACTCCTTTCATAGTTAACAGAGATAATCAGGCATTCCTAATGACCAATTTATCTGAACTGTTTTAAGGATCTATTTTGGGGCAAGATTAATTGCATTCTAGAAACATCCATTTCTTTCCACTTGCCAGAAAGTCAAACAAATTTAATTAGAGACTAATTCAAATGGAGACATGTAAACTGAATGAGATGAATTACTGATTCTCTGTAATCTTACACAAGGTTACAGCTTGCCCATACTTTTAACTGGAACACTGAAAAAATATCTCCTATACACCAAAAGTATTGATGGAATGGTAAAATGCAGCAGCTTAAAAAAAAGGGCAAGAAATGGAAATTTGATCAGTCATGTCCTCTATACTAACTTATGTAAATGTAAGAATGTACAATTTTAAAAATATGGCATTTTTTTATATGTACTGGAATATTAATTTTTCTTTTTGAGCTTTCATTTTAAACTCCCATTTTGTAATTTGCATAATTCTTTTTCTGGAAGGTGTTCCATTTAAAAGTATTAAACAAGTTTTAACCTAAAAAATGAGGAACTTTAAACTTTTAAAATTAGGGAAAATGTTCAGTAATTTCTCATAAAAGCTTAATTCACCTTTTCTACTTTAAATTCATGCGATTTGAAAAACTTTTAAAATGTTGTAACTACTTTTTATACTTTTACTTTTATATTTGAATGTGCTTTGCTGTAGCTGTGCTACAGATATTAAGTGTATATTTGACTTGAGGCTTAAACAATATTAAAATTTAAAGAATTCTTCAGCTGAAAAGGGATTTAGAAAGTGCTTTTATGCATTGAAGTGAACCTGAGCAACAGAATTTCAATACAAATATGTTTTTAATATCTACTTTAATAGGAAGCTTCAAAGTCTAACAAGCAATCTAGCAAAATCTAGTATTCAAGACATAAGTTTTTCAAGAAAAATTAGTTGCAAAAATGTAGAAGAGGATCACATTGGTGTTTCTGACCTTACTATGAAAAAAATGCTGAAGGCTTATCTGAGAAAGGACAAAAAAGTGACTTTAAAGTGAAAGCAACAGTACAGTGTTACCTTCCAAGGTCATTACTGGAACTGATGAATTAGTGCAGAAATTGGCAGTATTGAATTAAGGAAAACAAGCTCTAAAAAAAAGGAAAAGTCCTGCATGAATGGAAGAAACTGAAGAAGTTGGAGCACTACCTCAAAAAAGGATGCTAAATGATGAAAATAATGATTAGCAGAGAGAAGGAAGTGTAGCAATCATGTGGATTGAGCAGGCAAGTTAAGAAAAAAGATCATATTCAGAAGTAAGGTGAGCTGGATAAACTCAAGGAATCAGATTCACTCCAGTTAATCTCAGACAGAAAAAACTGCTGCCTCTGCATTCCAGGTCTGGAATTCACAGGGCTGATTCATACAATAATTTTAACCTGCAATCACTAAAAATATTTATAAAAATAGTTAAGCATTCTTATCCACTTGCTGCAGGTGAAATCTATGATACAGAGAGGTAAAAAGTCTGCCAGGCTCTCACAGGTAATACTTTAGTATTACTGCCATGGACGTACCTTATGTCACTGTAATTTACAGCACCTCTGATGGCAGTGCTGAGTTATGTCAGTGCTCAGGGGCTGTTGGATTTCTTTCCTCTCCATCTGAATAGAAAGCCTTGTATTTCACTGATGGAAACTAAATTCATCCAGCCTTCAGGCAGGTTTCCTTCATATTCTTGGGGAAAAAAGGGTTCTTTTGAAGGAGGATGGGGTGGGACAGGATACGATACTTGTGCTTGTCATTTTCCAAAGAAGTCATACATTTCTGGTTTGTTTGGGTTTTTTTGTCATTCTGTCTAATACTGTATCAAGACTCAGCCATAACTACCTCCCCTTGTTTTACTGTAAATAGGCAGAAGCCCAAGACAGGAAAACTTGATCAAATTACTGAGTTCATTCCAGCTACTGCAAGATGTATTTTACTTGTGGTTTTAGTCCAAAGGAACTAGCTGGTAGGAGATGGTAGAGTCCTATTTTCCAAGGTGCTGGTCATCACATTGACTGTAAATTTGCATTGCATTTTGCCTATTCCAATCTTCAAGTGTGTTTTGTGAACTTAGTATAGTAGTAAAATATTCCAGAAGAAAATGAGGACAGAGGTTATTAAATTTTCTCATACACTGGACAGGTGAAATTAATAATTTTTTATCACTACAGATTACTGTGTCTGTTTATTACTGTTGCTGTCTGTGTGTTAGCAATTGACACTTAGCTTAATTCAGTGAGAAAACTGTCTTGTTCACAACCTGAACTGCAGATGTTTAAACTTGGAGAAATTGATTGCAGGAGAAGGAATTCTTTTGTTTTCTTACCTGTCCTTTAATTTTTTCAGTTTTGTGAAATTCCCAGAATTGAAAATGTTTCACTTTAACTTTTCTCATTATTTTGTGAGAGAAAAATGTAAGCATAAAGGAAATGAATCTAGATTATAAGGTGAAACAAAATATTTCCTCTATTTCCAGAACAATCCAGTTGCCTCTTGGGTATTCTTAGTTCTCATGTTTGAACATATTGATGAGTTTTGCTTCCTTAAACTGTAGTGAACCACATAACCCTCCCAGAAATTAATTTTCAGCACTTGAACACAGCATGTTTGGCTTTTGGGGACTTTTGCATGAAAATATTTTCTGTCTTGGACTTCATCAGTTCCTCTACATGCCAGTAACAGAGGCTGTAGTGGAATGTACTGGATTGTTATGTGACATTTATACTGCAGTATTTGACTCCAGAGCCATCTACAAGAATCTCATGATGGATGGAGGTAAAAACCTAACACAGAAATTGAAATTTATAGGGTTATCCTTAAAAGCATTAAAATACAATCAATAACATATTTTGAACCAAAATACTTCCATGGTTGCTAGCCATGAGGAAGCAATGAATATGATTCTAAAGCAGCAGTGGTAACCTACAGCAAATCTTTATTCTCTCTGTTTTCCTTTGAGCATTGGAAGACGACACAGCCCATCCAGTACTACTGTGTGAGAGCTCTCTTTTTTGTCATATTTGTTCCCATATTCAGCAGTTCAAAATACCAACATCTCCACAATAATAGATATTCTGTAGTTTTCCAAATACTGAAGAATTTCTTTGAAGTTATCAACTGCCAGCATTTGATTGGTTTCATATCAGACTTCTCAATCTTGAAAAAGTTGATGGAATAAAGTGAAGAAGGAACTGAATTTCTGAATAAGGTTCTGTGAATTTGTATAAATAAATTGAGGGGGAAAAAGGGAAACATTATTCAATTTATCAGCTTTGAAATTAGTTCTATTAAATTAATTAACTACTTCTGAGTTCTTCAAGGTAGCTCATTAATTTGTAGTTTGAATGAGTTTACTCAGGACCTGGACATGTTAAAATAAAAGCATTTGTCAGCTGACTAATATTATAATAAGAGTAAACAATTTCATATAATGATATAATTTTTCATTATAGAATGTAACTTTGGAAACCATTTTACCTGAAGAAGAAAATCTTCCATGGACTATTTCAAAAGGAAGTAGTAGATGTTAAAGATAAATGTCCTCTTTTCTTTAGAAAGAAGGTTACCTGATTGTGACTATTGCCATCATGCCAAAAATCACCAGAGACCTTGGAATTTGCTTCCCAAACTCAGTGTTCTAACAATATTAAGCACCATTTCTCTCTGCTGCACTGGGAATGTGTTATACCAATGAACAGGGTTCCAACTGAGCTGATATTCAGCTGAGCTAAGATATTCAGTCGTGCTGACATACAGAAAGTATGAATGTTAAAAAATTGTAAAACATAATACGCGATGACAATTATATGAAAATTTATGTGCATTAATGTGCTTTTCCATTAAATATATTTTTGCTGTATGGAGAATATTTATACAAGTAAAGCTTATGCTTTTGTAATAGCTGTCAAATGAGGAGCCTACTCCAGAAGCAGAAAATACCCACAATTAAATTAGAACCAGACGAACAATAATGTAGGGTCCCTGCAATGACAGTGATTACTTTCAAAGTAACTCCATAAATTATTAGAGTTATCTTCTGTGGCAGTCAGTCTTCCTTGAATGACTACATTATGTCTCCTTAATTGCTAAATGCTTTGAACCTGCAGGGTGAGCAGGAGAAATCAGACACACCTGGCCTTTTAAAGTTTCTGCTGCAATTCCTGAAATCACTGTCAGCCCTATGAGCTCCCTGTTTTTGGGCTAAAAATATGGTAGCATAAGTACTTTTAAAAATTCTAAAAATTAGTGCAATAATTTTGTTCAATAGGTAGCCAAGAAAACTGGAATTTATCTGTGTTCTCAGTCTTTTCAGACTGAAAAAAAAGGTACTGTTTGGATGTTGCACTGATATTTCCACATTGGCAATTAATTTATTTCTTAACCTTTTTCATGCCTGTTTCCTGAACCCTGAGTTTTTGCTTTTGTAAAAAGAAATAATGATTCTTATGTCTGCAGATAGCTTTGCCTGCTTGGGAACATATTCTCATCATGTAAATAAGTTTGTAACATAGCAACATTTCAGATCTTGGTTTTTAGGTAAATATATAACAACAGAAACATGATATATATTAATCCTTTTTTTGATCTTGCTTTGTACTAAGTGGTGCTTCAGCTGTTTTAAAGCTTCATTATTATTGTTATTATATATATATAATATATATATAGATATTGGAAAGTGTGCAGTAGCTTTAATATAAATTATTATCAAGGCTGTAATGTATTATATATTTATATATTTAAGAGCTATAGTCCAAAAAGATAATAGAATTAAAAATAGAACATAGTTTTAAAATAAAATATGTTACTCTATGTCCTGGACTAAAGCTTATGCATTTTTCTAAAGCAACCTTTGCTTTTTCACCTATTCCCAAGGAACTAGAACTTCTACTAGATGGTAAAAGACTGCCATCAATAAATCAAGTGAGTAAAATCCAGCAGGCATCAGAAGCTGGCCTGGAAACTGCTAAATGGAAAGCTGCTTCTGTAGGGTCCTGATCAGAGAACATGAAACATGGCCTGAGGATGCTGACAGTTTGCCCCAGTGAAGTGCTGCTTATCTTCTTGTGGGTGTTTTTTCCCCTGCTATTACTGAAACCTGACTAGCTCCATAAAATCTTAAGTTTGTGCATGAAATGGCTGCTAAAGGAGGAGGTAAGGATATAACAAAGGACGAGGTAAAGATGTGCTACAGTGAAGGGTAGAATCCTCATCTAAGGATGAAATTGCCAATGTGTGTGCTGTGCAAGTTCTTTCCAAAATGGGCCCAAATTCCTGTGTCTGGACTGGTTCTTACATTTCCTTCATCAGTGACTGAAAGTTCAGGGACTGCACAGCCTGCAGCAAGAAATGCCAGAAAGGCCAACTCTTAGGAGTTGTAGAAAGTTTTCTTCACTCTTTTCAGAAAACACCGTGTGCCAGTTTCTAGAGGAAAAGCAGACACTATTTAGATGTTTTCTCTATTGAACATCTTTCTGAGTGGCTTTTATCTTTGCAAGGAAACAGTGGAGCTTTGGCACAGTAAAACTTGCTAAGCTGTCATCAGGTACAGAAGATCTGAAAGGCAAAGGAGCTTTTGAAGACAGTTAAATAGACAGAAGCACTGCTAAATGCAGCAGAGATACAGAGATCTGTATTCTGTTATTTAGGTCCCTGTTTAATTTACTCTACCACCTCACATGCACTTATTGAAGAAATGTTACTGCTCTGGCCATTCCCAGTCTCAGGATGAAGAAACAGATGCTTGTGAAAGTTGCTGGAGATGCCGTGAAAAGTAGAATTATTTTAAGAGGAACTTAAATAGGGTAAAACACTTTATATGATGCATAGATGACAGACTGTCAAACATATTACACAAGACTGGGAATACTGGCAGAATGTACAAAATATAAATAGGCATCAAGCTTAATGAGCAAATATGTTCTGAGGGAACTGTAGAGCTATAGAGATGAACAGGAAGAGTACCCATGAATGCAGAGAGCTGTGCATGAGCTAACACATCCTGCCAAGAAACTCAGTACCACTGGGGGTACTTCACTGGTTCTAATTTTAAACTAGTTCAGATATTTCTTCTACTTGGCAATTTGATATAGTTTGTCTTGCATAATGTTCAATCTTTTTTTTTTTTTTAACATGCATATTTATGTCACATGGACATTTAAAAGGAATATTGAAAATGTAAGTTTGATATCAAAGGGAACTGGGCCCTGGTGGAAGAATTCAGGTGGTTCAGTCTTGAGGCAAGGGTGTTGCATGAACAAATTAAAAGGTTTTTTTAGAACACCTTATTAGGACTTGAAGAAGCTCCTTCTGATTGGAAGGAGGATGTTGAGTAGATGAAGATCCCAAAATGGCATGTGGATTTTCTTTTTTAAGAGCAGTGTGAGGAAAAAACTTTGAAAGTATCCTGAGAACACATACCTGAATGTGCAGAAAGTAAAGGTATGGCAAGTTTTTGGGAAGAAAGATAATAGTTCTTTTTCTTAAGATTGGTTAAAGCTGATAAAACCTTGATATTACATAATTTGAGAGAAGGACAGATGGAGAATATTGCTGGAAGAACAAGTAATGATGCTGAGCTTGATTTGTTAGTCATCAGCATGGAGATGATAACTGAGGATGTGTCAGGTGATGAAATTTCTTGGAGAGAGAGCATAATGTGAGATGAGCAAAAGGCTATAGATACTGCCCTGGGGAATAATAGCAGTGGGGAAAGAGCAAAAATACTCATCAAAAGATCATCTACAAGAACAGTCTCGAAAAGAACTGGAGCGAAAAAAAAATCTTCAAGTCTAGTGGGTGTAAAATGCCAGGAAGGCAAGAATGATCAATGGCATCAAAAACTGGAAGAAGGTAAAAGAAAGGAAGCATGCGGATGAAGGACAGGGAGATTATGCATCTCAAGGAGCAGCAGGAATAGGCTTTCCCACATGGGGAGGCCCTCTGGGAGATGACAATGACAGCAAGATTGTCAGAGGTACTGACTGGGCACAATCCCACAGAAGCTGGGCAAGGCAAGCTGAACTGGTCAGGCTGGGGCTGTTGGTGTCACCAGACGGTCCAGATCATGAGGCAAGTGCAAAACGATGCGACATAACCTGAGGCCAAGGTCAGAATCAGGGTCAGAATGAGGCTGGCAGCAGCAGCCAAGCCCAATGACAGCACAGTGACTCAGGCTGGAGGGAGTGACCTGGCAGGCCCAAGGTCATGGCAGGGGACAGCACAGACAGGCCATGGCCAGGCAAACCCGAACCCACAGCAGAGCCCAGCAGGGGCTGGGCACTCCCAGGTCCCAGCCTGGGGAGAAGGGACTGGCTCTGGCACAGCTCTTGGCTCAGCTTTGTGCCCAGCTGCAGCACCCCAGAGCCAGCCTTGGGCATGGCAGCTCAGCCCCTGGCAGGGGCACCAGGTTGAGCTCAGTAATTCCCTGTACTCAGTGCCTGGGGCTGGGCTCGGGCGCTGTCACATTTTCTGAAAAGTCTCTTTGCCCAGGCTTCTTCTCCTGGGGAGCTGAGAAGCCTCAGAGAAAAAGGAAAACAGTATTATCTTATTTGCTTCTCCTGCGTTTTGCTGCTTTGGAATGTGTTTGGACACTGTTTACCAACAGGGATTGTTTCATTGGTTTCTGCTGTTAGTGTTCTCACTCATTGCCCAATCATGGCCAAGCTGTGTTGAGACTCTGGAAGGAGTCACCAGTTTTCATTATTATCTTTTTAGCTTTCTGTCTGTATCCTTTTTGGTATTCTTTAGTATAGTTTAGTATACTATTCTTTAATATAATATAGATCATAAGATAATAAATTAGCGTTCTAAGACCATGGAGTCAGATTCATCATTCCTCCCTTCATTGGGGGTCCCTGAAAGTACAACAGGACTTGGGCACAGGTAATGGGAATGTGGCCATTGGTTTAATTGGAATCAGGAACTCATCCCCAGGCCTGTGTCTGACCATTATTCCTTCCTGCTATTGCAGTGTGTAAGGTGGGAAAAGAATTCCTTATGATCTAGAGGTTGGAATGAGAATCACAGCTGTATTGTGATAAAAACAGGAAGACAATCTGTGTTTTGAAGGGCTTAAATGTAAAGTACAACACATGCAGGAGGGAAGAGTTAACAAGATAATAGAAATGCTACTGTTTTCCATTCCCTGTGCACTTTTAAATCTTGGCATTGTTTAAATGTGATCTTTCTTTTCATGGCTTAGAAATTTCTTTCTCAACATCACTCACAGTATAGGCTAATAATTTATCATGGATGTTATTTCCAACATAAAATAAAATTTTAGCTCAGGATCCATCTGTTAGGATTCAATTTTTAAAGAAAAATATAAGCACAGTTTTCTAGCTAAAGGAGCTATCAAACCAGTGAAGGCTTCTTGCAGTTTTGGAATGAAATCTGAAGGACCTGCAGGAAAGGCAGGGTCTGGCAGGCAGCCAAGCAGGCAGCACAAATGGCAGCACACAGCTGCAGTCTGATGCTGGATTATTTATTCATGTGTGTCCGTGGAGTGGAATCATGGAGACATTCATATCTCTCAGGACTACAAGTGCAGGACTGGCTTTTTATAAACAGGGAAATTATTTTTAGCCATTTTTAATGTTTAGAATTCTTTCCCTTGAGATGTGAAGAAAAGGAAGTTGAAGGGAATATCTGTTTTGACATAAGTGAAAATGGACATTGACTGAACTTCTGACATGGGGGAATGATATTTTAGGTTGTCTAAGAGCTACTTAAGCATTTTTAAATAAAAAACATTTAAAGACTGATAACCTAGGAGCATATTAGTTAAAGATGCATGAAAATAAACTTCTGATCTATGTCTGTAATGCTAGATTGTCACTATAAATGAAAAATGTTATCAAAGGTGTAAATTTCAGCAGGTAGGAATTAGTTTCTTTTATTCTCTAAGCTGTACAGAGAGAGGATGTTGCACACTTGCATTATATCTTTGTCATAGTACATTTCAGTTTATAGACTTTTTTTAGCCTTCACTTTAAATATTTTAATATTAATATTTTCTATGTCTAATTTCAGTATACTGTATTTACTATGAGCATGCAAAGACAACTTTTCAACAGTAAGCACTCTAGCTTGAAACCTTACATTACAAGAGCTTGTAAAACTTTA
Organism: Camarhynchus parvulus; assembly: GCF_901933205.1. Taxonomy (NCBI): domain Eukaryota; kingdom Metazoa; phylum Chordata; class Aves; order Passeriformes; family Thraupidae; genus Camarhynchus; species Camarhynchus parvulus. The sequence continues at coordinate 14,647,856 of NC_044572.1, read as the reverse complement.
AATTAACAATATATCTCTCATTTCCTATAGGGAAGAAAGGATATGAAAAGAATTTTAGCTGCAAGTCTGAAAGAAAAATTGAAAGACCTGCAGCAAGTGAGGAATTCTGCAGCAGAACAGCCAAGTGCACACGGGTCAGAGGGTGAGACCCTCTGTGGGCATTCATCTGCATGTGCAGTCAGTAAAGTTATGGCTTGGGTAGACAGTCCTAGGATGGATACTTAAAGTATTTTTTATTTTTTCATTTTTATTTTAACTGAAAATACATATTATTGACACTTGAGTGTGATTTGGAATATGTCAGATGAAATGTGAATATTCTGAACTGATCTATGTAGATAATTATCTGTAAAAGATAATTAGCCTTAAGAGTCTTTTGCCCTGTCAAGATGGGAAGACAAGTCAGGGGATTCTCAATTCTTTTTTTTTTTTTTATAAATGCCTCAGTGTCTTTCTTTCTAATTCAGAACTTAATTAATAGAACAGAAAAAAATAAAGTTAATGATCCAAATATGTACTGAAGTATTTTTAGCATTAATCAAATTTACCTGAAAGTTCTCAATGAGTTTTGAAATACGATTTTGTGATGTTGCAGCCAACTTTGACCTTTGGAGACCAGTGTTCTAAGGCTCAGGAGGCAGAGCTAATTTATGTAGACTTTTCCTCTGTGTTCTGCTCACTGCAGTCGTTGCTGTTTTGTGTCCTTGCAGTTCCTGAAGATGCAGAACCCTCATGGGCTCTGTTCATCTTCTCTGCTCAGCTGCAGCTGCCCTCCTTCTGCAAGCCCCTGAAAAACTGTGCTATGTTTTAGGCGGTGGCTAGGACATGTTTTATGTCTGAATATAACTCTTAATTACTCTCTGCAATTGTTATGTGGCCATTGACATTTTAGTATATGAACTTAATATGAAAATTTGATGATAAAATATTGTAGTTATAAGAAACCATTTTGGTATAAAACTGTTGATAGACTATAAATTCTGGTAATATCTATTTGGGAACTACTGAAATAAATAATAAATCTTTGAAGTATTTTATAAGAGCAAGAAAAGCTTGGTTCACAAAAAAAAATTATTCCATTTTTTGTCCGATTTTCTGATTTTGTTAAACTCTAATGAAACTGATGGGACATTTCACATAATAGGAAAGAAATATTAACCTTATTACGTTACAAAATGTACTACAAGGGCACAGGTAGTGCCCCAGTCTGCACATGCATGAGCAGAGTGCTTGTTTGTGAGCTGAGGATTGTCTTGGAAAGGTACTGAACAAATGAGCTGGTCAAGGAGCTGCTTGGACAGATAATTTATTGTCATTCTTGCAACTGTGGAGAGTTTCTGGGAAGCTCTAATGGAGCTACTGTTGTGCAAGTGTTTTAAAACCAATGGTTGTGCTAGTGTTTTAAAAGAATATAGCGGACAGTATCAGTTTGATATGGGATAGAATCATTTAGCAGGGCAATATTAATAGAAAACAAAGGGAAGAAAATATAGCTGATGTCACTCACTCTTGTTTTATGGAAGATGCAAACCAACTTTATTTTTGAGTATTGCTGAAGGTACTGTATTTATTAATAGCAGTTATAATGCTGGCAGAGCTGAGATCTGCAAGTTAGTAGAGTTTTGCAGAAAGATATTTTAACTACAAAATTAGATAAATATGGAATTAAGTGTTCTGCCAAGTAATTCCAGCTGAATATTTGTCAGCTCTGTGGTGTGTTCCTTACCAAAGTAAAACGAAAATAGGTTATTTTCATTTTAATTTTCTATCTCAAAAGGAATCAATTGAAGAAAACCTGATGACAGGACCCTGAATTCAGTGCCAAGGTCAGACCTTACCTGCTTTGGCACTAAAGACAGAATGTTCCATAGAAAACTAAAGTGCCCAAGTCAAAGAGAACAGTCCAGCAAAAGCTGAATGTGTTAAATAATTACCTATTTACAGAGTAACATGCCTTCCTGGTTTTCAACTGTCCAAAAGATTTCCAGGTTTCTGACTGCACAGTGGTCCAGCTTCAACAGGGAATGGAGTCCAACCAAACTCTTACTCTGTGGTGTTCTCCAGCCCCTGAACTGTATCATACTTGCCCACACCCAGGGAGGGCTCAGGGCTCTGGATCCTGTATGGATCAAGGTGCCAGTGAAAGGAAATAATGGCCATAAGATTTCATTTTCAGTATTTTCTGTTTGCTCACTGTAGACAATATTTCAAACAGAAGCAGAGAATGAGTGTATTCAGTTTGGGGATTAAATGAATTGGCACTTGGACCATTTCACTGAAACACCAGTTGTTACAGAAATGGAAGATGCATTTGGATGCTTCCAAGTTAGAGGTGGCTTTGGTAACTCCAGAGTCTGTAAACTGCCTCGAAATGGCTGCACCTTCTGTTCGGTGGTAGAATTCATGCATCATGTGAAAAAATGGAACGTGAAGCAGTGGGCTGGGGGTGTCTCCTTAATCAGGTACTGGTAACAGCCTGGATATTTTTTCCTGAATTATCAGACTAAGTGAAGTGTCTCTTAGTGCCAGGAGTCTCTTCTGCAACAGCTCCCAGATCCCTTAATACACACTACATCCTATTGCTGTTTGAGAGATTGATGGGAAAGTGCTCTAGTTGTACATCAGTGGAGAGCCTGGAAATTAAAAGAATTTGTTGTTTTCTGTTCTGGGAGGGATGTTTTGAAGATCCCATTAGCATGACACAAAGGAGCAGGGCAGACAGCCTTATTGAAATAAGTCCATTATTTCTTTTGATTCATATTTTAAAATAGTAAATGTAATTTACTTCTACTTATTGCTGCAAAGTATTCCTCTTGTGATAGAAAAGAAAATGCAGGAGGTAACTGAAAGCTTTTGCTTACAAGATTGGAATCAAACTGGAAAGGTATGCAAGAAGCTGGGGCTCTTACAGCTGGCCAGTGTTGGGACATAAATGGTAAATACCAAAGAACATAAAGGTTTCTGACCTTCCTGGGCCAGTTTAAGGCTTCATATAACCCAGTGCCCTCTCTCCATCTGTGTTCACATGGAAATGTGTAGAGAAAAATACCCTGATTCTTTCCAGCATAATCTCCAATTTCAAGGTAAGCAGTATTTGCTAGGTTCTGTAGCTAATATCCCATGATGAATCCCTCTTTTGTGAATTTATCTGCTGATTTTAAATATGTACTACCCACAGAATCTTTTACAACTTATGGGTTATGGGAAGATGTACCTTACATTTATTTCTTGAGGCTTTGTCTGATAACTCTTTGGTCTTCCCCTATTTGCCTTCTCCACTGCCTCTCACAGTAAGTCACAATGGTATCCTTGTCATCTTTTCCAGGCTGAAAATCCCTTTTTATTTTTTAATTCCCTGTACAGAAACTGGTGTGCAACTTCTGTTATGTCATCCTCCTCTGTGTCTTTTCTCATTTTATCCATTCCCTTTATCTTTGCTGAGAAGGCTGAAACTGAAGTGATACTCAAGATTTAGTCACATCAGTTTTTTTCTTAAAAAAATTACTGTTTTCTCTTTTGCTTTTTATGTTTTCTAGTAATCCCTACTTATGCTGTTTTATTGACTGTTACTGAACATTAAACTGATGGTCTGTATCTTATTTCCTGAGCAGGCACCAGGTAGTTCAGGGACTGTCCCTGAATACACACAGCTAATGACTGATTTGTACCCTTTAGCTTGGTTTAAATGGATGGATTTGGTTTTCCCAGTGGATATTATCTCCCCCTCAGTGAAGCTTTTGACACTGTTTGCCACAACATCACTGCAGACAGGGTGATGGAGTTTAGGGCAGATGAGGGCAGTGAGATGCACTGAAAACTGCCTGAAATGCCAGGGCTGAGGGGGCAGTGATTGGTGGCACAAGTCTGGAGGCAGCCACCAGTGGGGGATCCACGGGCTGGACACCGGGCCCCTCCCAGTTCAGCATCCCCTAGAATGGCCTGAAGGATGGGGCACACCCTCAGCACCTCCAGAGACAAACAAAACTGGGAGGAGTGGCTGGCTCACCGCAGGGGGAGCTGGCACACTGGGAATGGAAAGAAACTGGGAATGGAAGAAACCTTTTGACATTCAGTGAAGGGAATTGCCAAGACCAGTCCCTGGGGAGGAATAACCCCAAGCAGCAGCACAGCCTGGGGCCCAGTGTGTGGAAAGCAGCCCTGCAGAAGGACCTTGCTGGCCCTGGTGACAGCACAGGGACCAGGCAGTGGTGTCCTGGACTGCACTGAGAGGGGGGCTTCAAGCCAGCAGGTTGAAGAGTCACCCGTGGCACCTCTTGGACTGGAGAAAGAACTGGTAACTGAGTTCCTATGCTGTGCCCTTTAACCTTCTGCCTTAATAGCTGTTTATTCTTTTGAAGACTTTCTTCACATCCCATGGCAGTTTCCGCAATGGTCTTGATGCAAAGCATTGTTAGAAGGCTTTGGAAGTCCAGTTGTATGAAATAAACCTTCTCAAATGATTACCATTGGCTTTTGGCACTTTGCTGCTATTCCTTCTGTTGATTCCTCTCTAGAGTATTTTGAATCATTTCTCTGGTATTTGCCCTCTGCTGGGGAATGTTAGGTTGGCTGTCTCATGAAACTCTTCCAGAAGAAATATATAAGCAAAGAATGAGTTTACATATTCTGTCATTTCTTTAGTCCAATTGTCCTTCTTAATCTCGGTGTCAGACTTTTTACAGTCTATTTATTATTTCTTGTGCCTTTCATGAGGAACTAAATCCTCTTTAGCATACTTCTAATGTTTAAATTTCTTTTATATTTTCAGCTTTTTCAAGGACATCTTTGATCAGCTACTTTTACTGGCTTTTTAATCCAGCCTTCTCTTCGTGTAATCTTTCTAAAATCTTCCTTGAACAGGTTCTGTGGTGCCCAAGAAAAATTTGCTGGCTCCATTCAAACATATAGTTACCTCCTTGAATTAATTTTATTTTCCCATTTTGCAATTAGGCATTACTATAGTAGATGGTTTGACTAACAATTGTCATATTTTTAGTTTCTGATATTATTCTGATTGTATTATTATTCTGATAGTATGCTATGTCAGCACTCTCATTAAAAACATGCCCAAGTACTTTGAAATTATGTCCTACAGTGGTTTTTTTCTATCTGCAATTTATCTATTTTATTGAGATGGGGTTAATGTATTTATTATCATTAATGAACATTCACTGGAGTTATGTTGCAGCAATCTGTGTTCTGATAGTTGTATTCACAGCTGCTAATAAATATTTTCTTTCTGTTAGATAAATGCTTTGGCAGCAACTGATTTTTCAAAAATAAAATCCGAAGTGCTTCAAAATCACTCTCTAAATAGAAGTGTGTAGCTAGAACAAATTCACCATCTCTACTTCATCAGTATTTTACTTAACTAAAAGCTTCTCCTTTTTATCCTACTCGCATTCTGTGTTCCTTTGAGAATGAATTTTTACTTGTTATGGAAAACATATTGTAGCTTTTCCAGAAAAGGAAAAAACCCATCAGCATCCCCAGAGCATCAGTTTATCAGTCCAGATTCCCCCATGTGTAGGTGCTCAGGACTGTGCTAAGGCTACTTTCCAAGCAGACTTAGAGGCAGTTTTAAGGTAGGAGGCTCAATGTACTACTGCAAAATCAGTAATCAATAAGCCACATGATTACAGAGAATTAGTTTCTTTAGCTGACTTGTAATTTTGTCTTTAGTTTCTATCCAGGATAAGAAACTCTGATTATTACAACTGCCATAAAACAATTCTAGCTTAGCTCTACAGTTACTAGATAGGAGTTGAGGAGATGGATGGATTAAGGATAGTAAGACTATGGGTATATTAACTGTAATTATTTTAAAACAGAGAAACTGCTGGGATCTTACATGTGCCTTGTGTGGGATCACAGTCTTCTGGGTTGATGCACTGCTTCTGACTGTAAGGGTTCACTGCTCTGTCAGCTGGCAGAATTCAGGTAAACACCTGAGGATATTGTTTACAAACCAAGGAGGATTAACAACCACTCCTGGCTCCCAGCATCTAGATTTTATCCTATTTGAACTACATCTTCTCTCTTGGCTGCATCATCCAATCCTGGTTAAAGCAAATCCCACAATCTGTGACACTTAGCTTGAATCTGATCCTGCAGGATGGCAGCTGCTCTCTCTCATTTAAGCAACTGTTCACTTGGAGATATTAAGCAGCTTCCATCTGCCTGGGAGCCTCTACTGGAAACCCAGTTCAGACAAGGGTTTAGAAAAGCTCTCTTAATGGGCCACTTACATTCAAAGCCTTCAGCATCTCTGTGGAAAAGCAGCCTACCAATCCACAAAAGCATTTTGAAACCAGACTTGTTAAGGAAAGTACAGAATATATAACATAATGAGTGCACACAATCAGGTTAATGCACATGTAATTAAATATTGGCCTAATTTGGGAGCACTGGTAATACCTACATAAGGGGTCAGTTTTCCTAAAGGTCAGCTTCCTGTGTGACATTAACTCCTCTCAGGGCATATTTGGTATTATTACAATTATTACCTTGCAGAGATGCAATTCTCAGGTTTTTTGAATAGTAACAACTTCTACAAGATAAAGAGACGAGATCAAGTATTTTAAGGTACTTTTATTTAATAAATAACTTCAGTAATAGCACTGTAAAAAGTGAACATCTGTTAAAATAAAAAGGCACTTAAAACAAGAATATGACTATGATGCAGTTTGAACGGTCAGAGGCAAATATACATGGCACATGTCAAGAATGATGTGTGACTCTGCACATGACAAACTATGCAATCTTAGCTACAGGGTAAAGGCAAATTTACAGCTAAGACTGCTCAAAAAAAAAAGGAAAACAAAGCTTGTGTTGATACAAAAATATTACAAAAAGAATTGCAACCAAATACATTAAAAGATTAGAAGGTGACAAAGCACCAGGCTTGAAAGCAAAGAAACATTACAGAATAAAGACACAGCATCACTAAGGCCCTTAGGTGATCTGAGGATGTCTTGGTAAGGTACTTCATGATACTGCCACCCAGGGCTTGAATTTACAAAAAAAGTCTAAGTAAGTTACCAGTCAGCAACTTCTTCAGTAATGGCACATGTTTTAAAGCTATTTTTTCTTTCTTAACATTCTTCTCAAAACTTTTCATTCTAACCATAACCATAACCTGGCAATATGCAACTTGAAAATCAAAGATAAGTATGCACATGCTTTTCAGTCTTGTACACTGCTCCCCTCCAGCTTACTCAACTTACCAAATACTTAATCATTCATCTAGCAAGTCAAAGACCAATTAACCACCAGCTCCATGCTACATGAGTTTAATTACATCTGCAAACTCAAGCCCTGATTTCCCTGTAAAGCTAAAAAGTTTAATACTAAATGGCTAGGCAGAGCCCTCATGCTGATTGCTTTAACCCCTTCCCTCCCAGTCCTGCCATGCAGCACCATGCCCCGAGCAAGACCTGGATTCACAACACGGGAATGGGAAAGGTCAAAAAGGCACCATGTGACCTGGGCTGACTAGGCTACACAGTCTCAAGTTTTTTTTTGTCCAACCTCTGGCACCAATTACTCTTATTTGCAAAACAAAAAAAAAATTAAAAAAAAAAAAAATTACATAAGGTCTATTTTCACACAGGAAGACAAACCTGTATGTAATTAATTAGTAAAATCACTGCAGCTTGCCCTAAATCTATCTTATTGTGACTACAAAAGTTGCTATACTGCATACAGTGTTGTGAAGTTATACAAGCAGTGTTCATTTTCCCTCATATTTAGGATTGACCACAGTCGTCACTGCACTCTTGTAAATAGGATTTTCACCCTAGAAAAAGAAAAAAAAATATATTAACATTTAAAGATATGAAAAAAGATCTGTGTTTGCAAGAAGCATAAAAATTTGCATAAGAAATTATCCATTAATGCTTTGTTTGTACACACAAACAGCTTAAATCAAACTACTCTTCCTTCTAGTAACTTGAACAAAGGCATGCACAGCTAATAAATAAAGCAAAGGGTTAGCAGGATCCTGTTCCATTTGCACCACAGAATTCCTTGGAGGCAGCTGAACCTCGGGGCTGAGCCATCACCCAGGGCTCTGCAGCCCAGGGCATTTTATAGAGACAAACAGAATTGTAAACACCATTGTTTGACACCAGGACTGACCACAGACCCCATTCTGCTATAATAAACATTTAAACAGCTTATCTTACATTGTAATTGAATTCTAGAAACAACGTGGAAAGACTGCTAGTGTTTTGCTAATACACAGTCAATATTTACAGTGAACATTCAGTACTTGGCATTCTCATTTTATTCCTGCAGGTCTCCCCAGCCCCCAGAATAGCAAAATGTACAGATAAAACAAAGAAACTTTTGTACTGGTGCAGATGCTGTAATAAAACAATTATTTCTACTGATATGAGACAAGCCTACAGAACAATTGCTTACATCTGTCTTGCGGAGATTTAAAACCCCCTAAATGAAGCAGCTGATTTTAAGCTTCCTTTTCCCCCAGGTTTCCTTCTATCTCAGTACATCTTACTTCATTTATGACATCCTTGCACACCTCAGATGAACAGCTTGAACTCAAAATTAACAGATAAATCTTCACAGGAGAAAGGACCACTGCTAGAAGGGCCTGGAGGTGCAGCTCTGAGCTTTTAGCACAGCCTGAACCTCAGCCTAGATGAATGCTGTCTGCCAGCATGGAGCTCTTCTGTGCACACAAAGCTGATTCCTGAGAAAACTGAGCTCAGTGAGGATGTGAGCCTGAGTGCTGCCCTGGCCAGGGCTGGATCTGCCCTTCAGCACAGTGAGGGAATCTCTGTCCCTCCAGAGCTCCCCCACCCCAATCTGAGACGGGCTGTACAACCATATTAACTCAATTCCATTTACACTAATTCAGGTTAAACCAATTTTTCCTACACTCAATTAAAGGATGCACAAAAACCAGGTGTCTATTTTTCAGGGTCATAAACCTGGAAAAACAGCTTGGAATACCACAGAATGTGCCAAAGGCAAGCAAGAACCTCACTTGGTGTGAAATTTTCCCATCATGGCTCCTGGGAAGTTTGCTGCCTTCTGTTTGCAAGGCCCAGCACAGGATGAGTAACTGCTCTACCCCAACAACAGAGGTGGCTGCTCTCATGGTTCCTTTCACAGAAAAAGGTTTTTTTTTCCTCACAGCCAGCTTCTCTAACATGCAAAGAGCAAGGAGGCACATCCAATCTTGCCTAGATCCAAGAGATCTGTCCAGGCAGAAACTGGACTGCCAGACAATGGAAGTCAAAGCTCTCTGTTCAGTCTTCTCAAGAGCTGAGTTGACGTCACCTGGACATAGGCGTCACCTGAAGGAGGAGCTGGGTGTTCAGCGCTGGCTGTGCTTCACAAATACAGTGTAACAGCAAAAGTCCCTTCCCCTTTCTATCAGTTCCTAGGCAAATGCTCTCTTGATTAGAAGTGTATCATCTACTGGTGTGGGAAGGGATGAGGAGTAACATTTGGTTGGTTTTTTTTCAATTTTAAATCATGGACAATCATGTGATGTGGCTAGTTCTCAGACAGACTAACTAATCAGTGCAATATTTTGGCAAATATTTTTAGCAAAAGGTTTGCAATATTAACATGCAAATGAAATGGGAAAATCATGCAGGGATGAGGGATTTAATCTGGTACTGAAGTATGTCTTTATGCCTCAAAGTTCTTGGCAATGTACATTGCTTATTTCCTTGACAAGTTTTAATGGAATCTTAAAAATTTCAATATAAACCAATAAAGTTTATGATGCAGAGGAAGTCTGTAAGTGTGAGGCTGCATCACGTGCAGAGTAGAAGTTATTGTGCAGCTCCTCCATGGCAAGGCATTATGTAATACTTGTGCTGTGTGTAATACTTAGCCTCCAACATTTCACAGAACAGACTCCCCCCAGCACATACAGGGGCTATACACTCACATCTTCTAGTTCTAAAAGAGAGACAACTTCTGCCAGATAGCCTAGGAGTGGGTCTAAAGGTAAGGCCTAAAACTTGGAAATTTGCTAGGTGCTACTCACACAACTAATCTGAACCTGAAATCAGGCTTGACATACCATTTGAATAACAAGATTGCAAGTTTTCTATTATACTGCCTTTTCAAGAGAAGTCAGAATTGAAGTTTTCATGCTCTTGATTTAGCATAAGCCCTATAAGGATATTGAAACTCTGTCCTGCCTTCCCTTGTACCTGCACTTCCCAGAAGCACACAGTGGGATTTAGGTCACTGGATAAAGCACTTGACTAGCTGTCTCCCCATGTCAGGTCAGTGTCTCAGTTCCCAGTACAAATAATGGAGATTTAGTCAATATTCACACAACTCTTCAGCTTAACCCAACCTGACATTTGATCAGCTAAATGGCTCCTGAGGCTCTACTGCCTAAAATTGCAACACAGGCACCTGATGGATCTGCAGGTTCCTTCCCTGCTCTCTTCTGGTGAAGCCCTGGCTGCTCCAGCCACAGCCCAACCTCCCTGCCTTGGCAGGGTCTCCTGCAGACAGCTCTTCATTAAAATAAATATCCACTAATCCATCATGATGCTCCCCTCACTCAGGGCCCCTCACAGCTGGCAGAGGGTCTATCTTCTCAGACATTAGAAGCATTCCAGTCTTTTAATTGGCCACTAAAACATGGGATTCCAAACTTGATGTCTTAGACTAATAGTATGATTTCAAATGCTCCCTTATCTTCATGGCACTGGAGCAAATACACTGGTTAAAGCATGCAGAGTTAGGGAAAACACATTTGCCACATGCCCCTACAACTGAAAACTCCATGCACACTTAAACCAAAATTAAAATTAACAAACAGTAACTACATACAAGACTCGGTGAAATACTGAGCAAAATAAAGATGGAGGTACTTTTTAAAAGTACCTTCAGCCAAGAATAAAGAGCTATGTTCTTGCAACAATATTCACTTTCAGCTAGACTGGCTGTTCAGAGGGTAACAGTTCAGTCCAGTGTCACATAAAGATGAAACTATCACACAGAATAGTTCTGTGTTCAATTAACCTTCTTATTCCTTCTCCTGCAGGGGCTCAGTGTTTCAACAGTCACTGAAATTGCCTCCATAGTGGGTTTGAGACCTAAGTCACTGTAAGAAACAGAGTTAAAGCTCATGCACACGTTATTCAAGAGCTGGCTGTGACAGTTCCAGCCCCCGCTGCTGTCCCAGAGCTGCTTCCCAGGAGCGCGGGGCCGCCAGAGGGCGCCGCCAGCCCCATCCATCTGTCCGTCCGTCCATCCATCCATCCATCCTGGGGCCACAAACCAGTGCTCACTGAACACAGCAATTTACAGGAAAGGGATTGAAAACACGGCATCTCTGCTCCCACACCCAGAGCACCTCCATCACTCAGCAGTACCTAAGTCACAGGCATAAAACTCAACTCAGAAGAACAAGTCCCTGCGATTTTGAGCACTTTGAACTGTTCCTGTCTTTTTTTTTCATTTTAACCAGTAGCTGCTAATAAGGCTAATCAAATTACTACAGACTTAAATTTCTTAAATTTTATTATTAGTGTATAATATAAATGTGTTTATCACTTGTGAAATTCAAGATGACTGAATTTGGAGTCTGTTTGAAGATGCTTAGCAATGCACCTTCAACAATCTATCCCCATGCAGTAGTGGTAATGGCATTCACTACAGATAGCAGCTTTGTGCTTTAAATTTGTGACACAGCTTTTTAGTCCAGAAGAAATTTATCCTTAGACTTGTTAGAAGCATGACTGCACCAAAGCTTTTATGGCTGACTGGAGTAGAACCTGGGCAAACAGAACTCTGTTTGACCCAGCTGCCTTGAGCATTCACCACTGGGATGTTGTGGTATCATCTGCACCACCATGGACCAGCACCAGGGAAACACCTGAGTACCTGGCCCATGGCAAACTCCAGGTGCTGCAGTTCCCTCACCACAGAGCCCCAGCCCGTGTATGGACAATGGATGTGGGACAGGGGAAGGGTCACACAAACTGCACAAAGTTAATTTGCGGATGCACACGCCTGGAGGGAATCTACTACAGTGTAATTTTCATATAATGGGAATTCAGATGATTTTCCTGCCTCGACATTATAAGGCAACTCTTCATCTAAATGAGAAGCTATGGCAATAATGTAAAACCACCAGAAAATCTTATCTACAGGGAAAAGCAGGATCTTGTTTTACATCTCATGGCTCACCTACTTCGACAATTCTGACTGTCTCCTTTCCAGTGGTCCGTAAGAATAAATCCACCTCCCTCTCTCCCCAGACTTCTAATATTTCTATGAATACCAACAATTATTAAGTTATGTTGAAAAAACCCAAAGCACACCCTTTCACACTTTTAACCTTCATATCTGAGTGAACCAAAAAGGCAGAAGTTAATCTCTCCATTTACACCAGAGGAGAGCTTTTTGCAGGAAATACATTTTGAGGAGAAATGGCAGCAACAAACATTACATCCTGAAGAGTCACAGGGTAGAGAACAAGAGCACAGAATGGAAGTTACACACCGTTATGGTTTATTAGGTGCTTGTCCTGCATGCAACAGAAAGTACACAATTAAGTGAATGGCAGAAGAACAGGTAACAGAGACTTAACCAGATGGAGTATGTGAAGTGTTAGAAAGGACCAAAAACTCAATTTCCTCCCCAGAATAATTGGCTCTGGGAAGAAAAATGAAAAGGAGCTGAATGTGGTTGATGTAGCAGGCAAAAGGAATGTTGTTTACAATCCATTTTGGACACACTGCAAAGTGAAATGATTGTGAAGAGAAAAGGAAAGTGTATTTCCTCAGGAAGGGCTTGGAATGCTACACAAAATATCTGGAACTGTTGTCACAGTTAAATATTCTCAGTTTCTGCTTTCTCCCCTTATTTTTCCTTTACAAAATCTTTTGAATGCAACACTGAAAAAGGGAGACAGCAGACACTATATAAAATTAGAGACACAGATCCTTCCCTTCCACTGGCTTCTGAAAAAAACTCCATGGATGTTTAATGGATGTGCTGCCCTCACAACTTCTTCATTCCCCTCCCTCTAGTCTCATCTCTGTACTACTTTCTCTTGGAGCTCTTCTGACATCCATTCCCCTTGTCAACTTCCCTCTCCCTCCTTCCCCAGCAGCTGGGGGTCCCAGGGAAGGAGAACACCTCCAGCACTCATGGAAGGGCAATCTGGGAGTCTGCAGAAGACATCAACTCATCCCTTGTGCTTCCCTGACTTCCTCTCCTGGACACTGCTGTTACTTTGGTGTGTTGGGTGTGAACAGAACTGAACTCAGCAGCTCCAATCAAATGAGGTGCTCAGGCTGAGTTCAGAAGGGAGTAAGAAACTGAGTGAAAAATGCATCTAGAGAGGACAAGGATATTTCCTCCTGTCCTATTAATGTTCCATATCTATGGACACCCTAAAGCTGGCTAGGTTACAAGGACTGTGATAGTGCCAGTTTCAATAGAAATAGGATGAAAAAAATAAGGTGCAGATTTAATTATAAAATTACTAGAGTATATGCATTTCATACCTTAATTACAGACTAGGTCTATACTAGGTTAAGAAGCCAAAGCAGTTGACAAAAAAAAGGAATGCTACTCTGCCTGTTCACAGAGCTATTCCAACAAAAACAGTGATATTTATAGGCTGGGATATTTTAGGAGTATCTAATCTAGCTTAGCAAAAATATTGATTTTAAGCACACTGACTGCAGATTTGAAGAACTAGAAGACAAAGCATCCCCTGTGTGTCTCTCTACAATCCAAAAATATTCTTTGGTCCTAGAAGCTGCTCTATTATGTATCCACACATCTAGAAAAAAACCTAAAAAATCACTTGTAGAATAGTTTAAGCCAGTATTAGCAGTATTAGTAAGTAAGCAACCTCACTGTCAAAACCAGTTAAAAAAGTTCAAGCTGCATTCTTGAAAGCCCCACAATCACAGCAGAAGTAGATACACTGAGCAAGACTCAAACTGTGATTAACGGACTGTGACACACAGTGAGTTTGAAGTGACATGCAAAGGGAGAAAAAAGGAAAGAAAATGAAAGGAGATACAAACTGAGACTTAGAGACCAGCTTTACGTCCATAGTTTGGATTCTTGAAATTGTTAATAGGGCTCTTGTATATTGGATTTTCTTGCTGAAGTAAAAGAAATGGTCAATGTCGAATAATTCAACAGGAAAAAAAAAGCAACATTCTCAACTATCACTGAAAAAGAATCATGCTATATATAAAATAAAATGTTAGTAATTTTTTTCCCCAGTACGAGATTAATCAATTTTCTTAAATAAAACTAAAAGGCTTCCTAGGACAATTTTAAAAAAAGATATTTTCTTATCAAGCACATGGGGGCGTTGACTTCTACAGAACTGTGGTGAAGGGGCTCTTGATTAGCAGACTCCTGACACTGCCCAGAGGCAGCGACTCCGCAGTCTATGGAAGCCTATAGACCACAGGCTTGTTTGCCTTGCACATTTCTCTGTTGACAAAGAGCTGGGAAGACTTCAACAAACCAGCACCTGCCACGATTTTGTGACTTTATGAAGTCTCCCAGCTAACCCTGTGCGAGCATTTACAAGATTTCCTCAATCAGTGCAAAATTTTCTTCTTTGCTTTCTACAGAAGTGACTCATCCTTGTAATAAACGTTTTAATCATAGGCTGTAAAGCGTGGTAGAACTGCAAAGCTGAACTGTTCTGTCACTATCACATCTCCTCTCTGAAAAGTTATTTAAACCTGAGTTACTACTCTCTTTTCTGCCTCAAGAAACACTTCTCCAATAGGACTGGTTGTAATCTGAAACACTTTAAAGCACATGAACAAAAATCTTCTATTTTTCCTCTGCTACTGCAGCTTTTATGAATAGAAAAGCTTCTTCACTCACCGTATCCCACTTGGCATTCATCTTCTCTTTTTCAAATTTAGCAAATTCTCTTCTGTCATGAATGATCATTAGTAGTTTCCAAATCAATAATAATGCAAGTCCAATAAGAACAATTCCAGCAACCACACCGGCTACAATGGGAATGATGTCAGGACCGCTGGGGCACTCTGGGGAACAAAGCAAGGGAAACATGATTTTCCAAAATGGTAAAGGTAATGCAAATCCAGAAGCTATTAATGTTTGATTTTGTACTGAAGCCAGTATTTTGAATATCAGATATGCCAATACTACTTTTCTTTCAAATAAGAGAATTTTTGGAATATGTACATCCTGTAACATTCCAGCTTATTTTCATCCTTCTAATTTGTGTTTGATCTTAGCAACAGAACAACCTGTTCTGAAGATAAAGTCTATACACTGCTTAACCCTTAAGCTAATTATTTACAATATTAAGAGTAAAATAACTAGCAACTGTATTTAAACATGCAAGAGCTCCAAGTCAAAGCTGTGGCAGCACAACTGCCAACCAGCAGAACAGGCCCCACACAGAGAATATCCTGAGTTGGAAGGGACCCACAAAGATCATTGAGTCCAACTCCTGTCCCTGCACAGGGAAGTCCCAAGAGTCACACCGTGTGCCTGAGAACATTGTGTAAACACTTCTTGAACTGTCAGGCTGGTGCTCTGACCACTTCCCTGGGGAGCCTGCTCCAGGTGCCCAACCACCCTCTGGGTGAAGAACCTTTTCTAATATCCAGCCTGAACCTTCCCTGACATAACTTCAGGCCATTCCAGGTCCTGTCACTGGTCACCACAGAGATCAGTATGTGCCCCTCCACTTCCCCTCACAAGGAAGCTGCAGACTGTGATGAGATGCAAGGTGATTTAAAATGGCTGACACAGAAATAATAATCCTCCAAATTAAAATCCAACTCCCTATTAATATAAAATTCCCAATAATCACAAACTGAAGAAAGGCTTTTGCAGAGCTCAGTGCACAGACTGAAGGTGTCAGAAGCAAATGAATGCAAGTCCTGTGCAACAGAACAACTGTGGATAGAACACAGCTTCCCCCACACTCCCTATCTTCATAGCTGCCTCTGCAAGAGTCAGGGAAGTGGGAAGGGACACGACAGGAATTCCTTGGGAGCCAGTAAGGAACAAGTGTCTGCTCCACAGAACACAGCTCTACTGGCCAGAGCTTGCTCCTTCAGCACTTGTATGGCACAAATTAAGGTGCCTCCCTGTGCACAATGGGCTTGATTCACCTTTGAGCTTAAGGCAGCAGAAGTTAGTACATGAAAAGGCGAGGCCCCAAAAGCATAGGGCACTTATAGCTTGTCATAGGAGAGAGAGCTCAAGTTCCTCCTCTATACTGTGGACTACTTTGGTAGAGAATTGAAAACATTCTGAATTGAAGCAGTATTTATTTCTAAGAGCCACTAGCCACTGGATTGCGTTAAAGTCATGATCATCACAATGATCAATTCTGAAAATTCTTCAAGTATACAATACCGCACTAAATCTCTAAGGTGCGCATTTTCTATCAGGCTTTTAAAAATCAGGAGACCACAAACTGCTAATGTACAGGACCATAAATTCTGCACTGTTAGATGCAATATCCAGTGATTCAAACTAACAATACTCTTGGTAAATAAATGGTAAATTACTGATGGAGCTTTAGAATTGTTCTCACTTTTTTTTTCCTATCAGAAGATTGATCTAGCGGGGATTAACTAAACAAAATTACATTGGGATCTATTACTGAAGGTACCACAGTCAAGTCAAAGCAAAGGTTTTCAGCATAAAAAAATTCAAGCAGTTGGCAGCATAGTACACAATTTCACGTAGACTAATCCTAAATTATTAAAAAAAGGAAAAGAAAAAAAAAGGAACAAAACCCCACAGACACCATTGTTTAAACCTGTAGCAGAAGCCTAGTAAAAAAATTATCAAAATTTATCTAAATAGGACTTGCTACAGGAGAGATAAAGAAAGTCAGAGTACATCAAGTGCAAACAGGAAATGTTTCAACAAATATGCATATCTGATTTACCTTTTGCTTTTAAAAAATAGAAACTGTTTCTATCAGCCCAAGGGTTTGAAAAATCTAGATCTAGGGAGACACATGTTTTTCTAAAACTTTTTTCTACTTGGACATGCACAACTGTCACTCAGGTAACAAGCACCCATTTCTGAATGCATTTAACTCACCCAAACCAACCAGAGGCACCCAACTGCACAAATCAACAACAAAAGAGGAACAGGCAACATCATCTTCCTACCTGGGGTCTCCACCACGTGGACATTGGCTTCACCATTGGAGTTGACAGAGTAAGTGAAGTAGAACCAGCAGTCATCCACGTCCTTCTCTTTGCAGTGGGACAGCGGGTCGGGCTGGCCGGGCTGCGGCAGCTTGTCGCGGCTCTCCACGCGCGTCATGTTGAAGTGCATGCACTCCTGGGAACACGTCTCCTTCTTCTCCCCCTTATCGAAAGCTCTGCACTGAACACAGTCCCTGGGCAAGAACAAAACAGAAGAAGCGCTTTTGAATGTGTTCATGGAAGATTTCTAGCATTTAATCTCGAGAAATGTTATGGAGAAAACAGGGCAAAATGCCCAAAAAACCCCAACCCTTTTGCCATAAAGGTTAGGAAAAAAATAAAGTAAGACATGGCGTTGTACCAGTCAGAACATTTAGAGATTAACAAAAGCCCTTTTCATAAAGTCCTCTTTCCCTGAATGACCCACAGGATTCAAGGACAGAAAAAAACCCAAACTTTTTCAGCACCTCTACCTGTGAAATGAATACTCTCAGAGAAGGCACTGTAAGAACAGGGTACTTTGAGTGGAACACACACAGGTTAAAAAGAACAAACTCAGTGACAAGCTTTACAGTGGGGTATCACTGAATAATTCATTGAAAAAAGGAGATTGAACAGGATTTTTATACTAAAAATACCAAGCTTTTTCTCAGCGAAGTGAGTTGCACAGGAATCCTCTTAGCCACTAATCCTAAACATATTTCAAAGTTTTCATGCAGAAAATGCTAAGTTTCTAAAAATCTGGATTTCCAAAGGGAAGGATGCAAATTTCACTGGCTCACACAGGTCTAGGTTTAGTTATTGACTGTCAAGTTAGTAATTTCAGTTGTATTTCTTTTAAGCAAAATCTTAGCTGAAGTTTTAACTATCAAAAGCTTTGTTTTAAAAATCCTCACATATCACAAACTCAAAATGCACAGAAAGTGGGACTTGGTTTTCTGGGTACGTACTTGTGTTCTGCACAGACACCGAGGCAAGTCTGACACATTTCACAGGTGGGGCCTTGGAATTTGGGATCTGTACAGTTACAGGTGCCACATTCACAGGTTCCTCTTCCATTGCAAATCTGCCCATTCGATGCCATACACGGTGTAGTATCCAAGGAACAATCGCAGGCGCTGCCAGTGAAGTTGGGGAAACACTCGCACACTCTGCACTTGCAGATCCCGTTTCCTGTGCAGTGAAAAGGTATTGCAATGAGATTAAGTCTAAGAAAAAGAAACCGTGGTAAGATAATGAAGAATGAATTAAGAGGTACAAAATAAATTTTAGCTCCTCGAAAGACTACTTGCAGGCATTTGTCCCCTTTTCCCACTCTCCTATACATCTGGATTTCTTTTCATAAACAAAATAACAAGGCTCAGGAATATGAGATCAAGAATAGTATAATGTGATGACCACATCCCCTGGGTGGAGAAGCATGACAGCACTGCTTCAGTTCACAGTCTTGTATGCACTGACTGCTATATGAAAATATGGATGGATGTAGATCACTACAGATAAATTCACTGCTCCTGTCTTCATATCTATCACTATACCAATGTATAAAGCATTGGTATAGTGATAGATGAGTGCACTAAAAAGATGACTGCACAAACTGAGTATGCAAAACACAGAAAAATGAAACAGCTTTGGCTCCACAGGACACCAACATTCAGCTGCTGTACTCCTGACCTCACACACCAACCCAACTTCACGCTCCTTACACTCTCTGCACAAGCAACAAGATGCCTTTAAACTGATCTAGGTGACAAGGAAAGGTCTTTGGCTTCACCCCTCCTTCTCCAATGAATGAAGTGTTTCAGTCAACACTTTCCTGTCACGTGTATTCTGGAACATCACCACCATCCATGCTCCCATCCTTTGCACAGCAATACTGGATTCTGAGCAAATCAGACAAATGAGGTATTCTCATCACTCAGAGCTTAGTGGCTTCTCTGTTTTATTTTTGCAGCACAGACAACACTGAGGTAGTAGTTATACTCCTACCAGATACTTCCACATGCAAAACAGGAAAATAATTTAGACACTGGCTGCTGAATGTTTTTTAAATTGCTTTTGATTTCAGGAATTAACTATCATCAAAGTCTTGCTTCAAGTGCTTAAGGTGTTTTTCTGGATCTTGCACATTCTAGTCTTCACTTACCTTTCAGAACAGTGTCAAGCAGTTTACTGGTATCCTGTCAAGCACCAAAGTCAAGCACTCACTATTACAAGTAAGCTGAGGGCATTCTCTCTTTCTATTGACACAGTGCTTACACTGAGCCAGTACAACATTACAATCTCAGGACAGCTGTCTCAGCCTTCTTTACTGAAATACCTGAGGGTAATTCTGTAATAAACAGCAGAAGTCAAGTTCATTTTACACCGTTCTTGGAGCTGTGACTGAAGGAAGGTGAAATGTGCATAAACAGACTGCATGTTCAGAGGGCTGTTTTATTAACAGACAAGTGTTTGTAATCAATAAATCTGTGAGTATCCTCATCTCTGTTATCAAATGGCTTTGATCTTTTAGCTAAGTATCCCTACTCTGCTGGGTAGAGAAGACAGACTTGTTAACTGCTGACCAGCTTTGCCTGCAGAAAGCTGAAGCATCTCTCACCTCCACAGATTAAACCATTTGATCGATCACAGTTGAAGTTGTCACATTCACAGTATTTGCCAGAATACACCTCATTGGTGTTCTCCCTCTTCTTGCACACACATTGTCCACAAATGCATTCTCCATTGTTACTGCAGATTTCTGTGCTGTTCTCCCTCCTGCAGTAAGCATCCATATCCTCACTATTTACTTCATCTGTGCTACATTCACATAGTCTTCCGATTCGTCCTTCATTACATCTGCAAGGTAAAACCATGGCTGAAAATGTAACCTTCATTGAAAGTCACACACACACAAAAAAAAGGCCACAAGAATAGCACAAAGAACAGCACTAAAAGTGACTATTCTCTCAAGGGATGTTTCAACTTAAACTTCAAATGAGGTTTCCAACAGACACCTATGTACCAGTTCTTGAAGGCACTGGAGCAAACTGGACTAAGTTGCTTTTATGCTGATTATCTTATCTGAAATTCCAGGTGAGAGACTACGTGTCACTCCCTCTAACTAAATTGTCACATAATCATTATCAATCCCTCTCTCATGTGACAGAACAATAATTATTTCTCAACTGACAACAACTGTTCCCTGTAATGCTGACATATTTCAATGAAAAGGCTTCTTATGAACAGCAATTAAGAAGGAGAGTAGATGATCTTCAGAGCTGCCAAACTGAGAACTTCAGGGATCGGCACTTCTCATCATCAAGGGTAAGATATAGATGAGCAAATGGAGATTGCTCTTGTTCCCATCAGTGATCAACAGACTGTTATATGGTGTCCACCAGAGACAACAGATCATTGGGAAGCTGCTGCATTTACAAAAAAAAGGCTGTGCTTACCCACAGGCCTGTTCTCACCCATGTGAAGCCAAGTGGACACCAGTGACAGTGACACCAAGTACAAGAAGTTCTTCCACACATAGATGGGAAAATCTGCTCTCTTGATTTAAAAAGGAAGACCAAAAATGGATCTATATCTTTTAAACTACTGACTCAAGGCCAAATTTGAATTCTGACTCATAAAACAATGCTGATCTAATGATCAGCATTTAAGCATAGGGATTATTTGCAGAGATATGGCAGTATTTCAGAGTATCCTAAAAGAAAGAGGCACGTAACAGCAATTCTTGTTCTTAAAAAAAAACAACTAGTAAACCCAAGTAAACCCTAATTAAGGAAACAAAGCTCTTCCTTGTATTTCTCTTTTGCAAAAATAAAGAAAATGTCTATTTATTTACCTGCAGGCACCACATTCAAATGTTCCATTTCCTGCATGGCAGGCTGGACTATTAGGCTCTCCTTCACTCTGACACTGACACTCACAGATGAACTGGAGATTAATTTCAACTTCTTCAGTGAATCCCAGTGGTTTAATTTTAATTGTTTCATTTTGTTCTTTCTTTGGACATTCATTAGCTGTTATATTAATCTCAAATCTAACCTGCAAAAAAAATGGAGTGTCATGTTACTACAAGGAGTTTTGTCTGTACTATTAAAAAGAAATGCTGTGTTGGATGTTTTAAGTGCATTTTGCAATCGAGCAGCAGCACATACACTCTTGAGTTACCTCATCTCCAATAGAAATGTTAGAACACTTCCTTCCATCTTCTTGTGTGTCATTCACTCCATTCTTGCAGAAAGACTTGTAACTGATTGTCACTCCTTTTGGTAGCTTAGTATTTTCCAGGATAACCTCTGAAGAAAGGGACTGAAACAGCAGTTATTACCTAACTTCAAACTGAGCTGCAGAAGTGTTCCGTTGAAGAACAGACATTATACAACTATGCCCAGTCTAAGCACCAACCCCAGAGGCACACTGGAATTATTTAAGTTCCAATGTGCTGAGAAACACCAGCCCAGGGCTGCCCAAAGTCACTCTGTGGTGATTCCTTCCCATGCCTGAACTTGTTACAAGGTCAGGACAGGTTTCCACACATGTTGGAGGCACTTGTTTACCCCATGTACTCCACAGGAGAAGTGAGGCTCATTTACGCACAATGCAGCAATGAAGAAAATATTGTGGGGGCCAAACCCAGCAAAATGGCCTTTTTTGCTAACACCTGGAAAGAAGGTAAAAGTGAAGAAGCTGAAAAACAGTGTGGGATTTGGTTGTGAATTTTATTTTTTGAAAGGGAAAACGTGGATGGTAAGTTTTCCTTGTAATGCCATTTTAAATGACTTTAGGAGTGCATCTTTTTACTCATCTAACCTCTTACTGCCATAGAGGCTTAATGTTTACAATGTTTTACAGCAATGGAGTGTATTTATAGTGTAGAACACTAACTAATCCACCTTGGAGTCTCTGCTTGAAAAACTTACGAGCAAGAAAAATTAGTACATAAAATCTGAACTTACATTGTATGCATCAATGATCAGCTGAATCACATTACTGGAATTTGAAGACAATGTTCCCACTGCTGATTTTGGTATCAGATTTTTCAGTTCCTTTCAATATTGACAAAAAAGAAGGAAAAGTACAGTCTTACTAACAGAATATAAATTGCAGTACAAATGGTGATATAATGCATTAGTGGATTAATGGTAAAGTACTCCAGAAAATAAAGCTGTGTTGCCAGTAATGAACACAATTTTTGAGGTTATACACAGCCTTACTGGCACAAACTCTGCATTTGGTAAGAGAATACTAAGTCCTTCTCTTGTATAAGCTGACCACAATCTCTCTTCAACCACACTTAGAATACATTAAAAATAGGCAGGCATGGTTTTCCAACAAAAATTTGAATACAGTTTAAGAAAGAATCCCAAAACCAAAAGAACAGGTTAAAAGAAGGAAAAATATGCATGTCCTTTACCAAGTCATTTCCTATTGCACAATCACATTCAGCAGTTTAGTTAATTTTAAACATGGGATATATAAATAGAACAAAAGAGACAAACTATGTTCTTTCATAAGTGTGTCCCCTGATTCAGGGTCCACACCCCCCTCAGGTATTTTGATGTAAAAACGTTCACAAAAATTAGAACTGCAAATGTGTTCTCCACTCAGCCATACCTATGAAGAGTAGTTAGGAGAAGGGGCACTTTCTCAGTGGAAATTACAGAGAGTCAGTGTTGACTTGAAGAAATAAGAAAAGCTTAATAATAAAGTATGTGGGTAGCAAAATATTACTTCCATGATCACTTACTTCCACAATTACTTTAATTTCAAATAAGTAAATTTTAATGACTTCAGAGTAATTTCTTTACCTTATAGACTGCCTGAAACTCTTCAGTAACAGCAAAGATTGTCTGAATATTGTTCTCACTAAGTTTCTGTACCAGATGAGCAATAGATGGATAATCCTAAAAAAGTCAAGCATAAAATTAAATTCAAATTTGAGACATGTTGCTAGAAAATAATCAAAGACTCTGACATCATAAATACAAATCATCTTTAGAAACATACAGAGAACTCCTAACTAGCCAGCTCATGTCACAGTTCTAAAGCAAAACAACCCCTGAAAACAAACAGGCATTGGTAAGACTTCATATATGCCTCATGAAGATAGGTGTTCCTTCACATGGATGTTATCACATTCCATGCCATACAAAAGGTTAAATCCTTCATGTCAATGTCCTCAGAAAATTATCTTCAGTCCCTCAAAACCACTGCTTTTTGCACTGTTTCCCAAAGAAATGATGAAATAAAACTGAATTAATTTTAAGTTTTTATTGTACTACTTTCAATCAAAGTTAGGAATATATGAACACACAAACTTGGTGAAGCTTACTGTGGTTACCCCATCTGGTAATATTTTCTCTTTGCATTTGTTGCCAGATCTCCCTTCCTATAAACCACAAAGGCAATGTTAACCATACTTACCATAAACTTTGCATCTGAAGATTTCAGTCTTAAAAAATCAAGCAGATATTTTACAGTATTTTTCACTAGTAAACTATTCTAAAAATGAAGACTGGTGAAATGATAAACTAATGACACAGCCATCAGTTTTCCAGTGGACATACAAGTCCAGCTTTGGAGTTGGACTCTATGACCCTTGTGCACCCCTTCCAACTCAGAATATTCTGTGATTCAGTGTAGCATACAGCACTATTAGTCATTAGAAAGGTTAAAATCCAGCAACATATAGTCATAGCATGAAAGCTACCATTTCTTGAAATTTTCCAATCAAGACTAGGTTAATTCTTGCACATTTGCTTTAGTTTAACTAAAATCACTTAATGTAAACAGATAAATCTTCTAAGACATAGTGGTCTGATACTATATCTGATGACCCAATGAGTTCTTTTGAGCTTAAGCATCATAAAATATTCATTTCCCTAGAAGATGATTTAATGACTTACGTAATAGTGGCTCATTGTGTACACATTATTTTCCAGATGACATTTCCCATCATTTGGCAGAACAATTCCACCAAGTTTACCATCTCCTGCAAAGTGGAATCCAGCATCCGTGGAAAACACTAATAGTCTTGTAACATTCCTCCAGCCAATTTGTTCCTTGGGAAAATCACAAACATATTTTTGGTATTTTGTACCAATTTATTTTAAAGCATTGGGGACCAACGCTTGAGAGAGAAGTGCATGGAAAGTTAGAGACTCAGGAGAAGTCACATTGCAAAAGTGTCCCCCTGGAAAACATTAATTCATGTAAACCTTGGAAACACTTGTGTTTCATTTAATGTCTGCTCCAAAACATCTGCTGCAGGTTTTTCAACAAAAGCAAAAAATATTATTTTTGAGATAGACCCTGTCCAGTTCTCAATGGAGTATCTGAAGAGTGACTGGGTTTAGAAATCAGGCTCTTCAGTGCCAGTTCCACTCCCATGCCATGAGCAGGCAGCCCCAGGACGCTGGTGCGCAGCACGGCTGCAGTACTGAACCGCCCAGCATCACACTCTGGAGAACCACCAGGCTTTGCCAACCTAGTGCAGATCTGCACCCAGCACAGTGCTTGCCAGAGGACTGGCCCATCAGCATCCTGGCTCACAACTGTTTAATTACGTAAATTGCCCTTTTCTATTTTTTAAAATTTATCCATAGAACCGAAGCCCTAGCTAATTTAATGAAAGAAGACCATGCAGAAGTGTCATATACTAAATTACCACCAAGAAAACCCTAAAAGGCTTATGATAAACACTGCACTTTTAAATCAAGACTCCAGATCACTTCAGAAGGTCATGAATCCATTGATCAGCAGCAAAAATAATATGGAAACAAAGCAATAAGCTTGGGTATTGCTTTTTTGGGAGTCCATTTTGTACAGGTGCATAGAACTGTCTGAAAAATTACAGAAACAAAGAATCTTTAGGCCTTCAAAAATAAGTAAAAAATCAGTTTTCCATCCACTTTGAGAAACTAGTAAAAGTCACAACACACCAAATTTCTGCAACCACAACAAGATACAGATCTTTAAAATAATCTGAGAATAATTGCTAACTCAAGATCTCATACATTTTAAAGCACAACCTGAGTCTTCTACAGCAAACTTTAAAAGCTTTGTCTCTATGTGCTGTGATCACAACCTCTGTTTGGCACCTTCACATTTCCCAGTTTCACTCACTCACTCAATTCTTCCTCACCTACCCTGTCTTGCTGACAGGAGGTGACATATTCAAATGCCAGCCACCATAAAACACTAAGGCTGCATTCAAACAATTTCATCTAATAGAACAAAAAAAAAAAAAAATACACACTTACCCCACAAACTGCAACCTGCATTATTGCATCAAATCCACCTTCAGGAGAATCTAAGTTCCCAGAAATGTGCTGTTTACCTACAAGTTCATTGAACTTGTTTCCTTCACTGGTAAGGCTAAGCACATTTTTATAGCTAAATGGACTTGTACAGTTCTGGTCCCCTGTACAAGGATTTCTGAGTTTGGCTGGTGTTGTACTGATATAAGGCATCACAGTTTTCTCCACAAAAGAGCCAAAGCCTAAGACAAGAACAACAAAATTCCAGTAAGCTGAAGAATGGAAGTCTCATTTCTATTATCACACAACAGAATTCAAAAGCATTATAGCTGTACTGACATCAGAAATAGCTCTTATACTTGTTTAGTTCCCACCTTCTCCACCAATGCCAAATACTTTTACACAGTTCAATGGGCCCTATGTATTAGAACATCTGCCATAATACTGCTAAACTGAAAAAATACTCTTCATTTACAATAATGTGAAAAACATCAGGAAGAAAACTTAGAAGAAAATTATCATATTTTTAGAATAGGCAAATCTTTCTTACCAATCCGAAAGTCTGAAGTTATTTTTTCCATCTCTAACATCAGAGCTGTTCCGAGACTTTTCACATTCTCTAAATCATCTTTCATAGAATAGGAGAGGTCCATAAGATAATAAAGGTCAATGGGGTAGTCTTCAGCTCTCTTGAATTTTAATGAAATTGTCTGGGGTTCCCCTGTTTCAGAGAGATTAAACAACAAACAGAAACCATTAAAAATTCCATAACTGCACTGGCAAGAAAAATGCCTTTCTAAGAAAAGGCTTGTAAATCCTTATGAAGGTTTTGAATTACTAAAGGTGAGTTATTAAGGTGAGTTATTTTTTTCTCCTGTTCACTGAAATGCTTACAACAAATTATGATTAAAAAAATTTCAACAAGTGTTTCTTTCAAATGCTCAACTTCGTATTTCTGAGGTACTTTATCTCTCCACAGAAAAATTATCATGCTAAAACCCAAGCTTCTTATAACTGCTGCAATTTCAAATTGTCATACTTGCAGTCATTCCAACAAGGTTCCTGTAAGACCTAATGGCACAAATTTTCTAAGTCTATTTTCATCCAAGACGACTTCAGTAATTCTCAAAAGTTAAAAAAACACATTGTTTTAATAGGTTTATAAAAGAAAAATTAATTCTGGATGGAATATTGCAAGTTACTTTGCATCTACCAAGCTCAGAGCACAGAAATGGCAGTGAGAAAACAGCAAGTTAGTATTTGTTGTGATTGTAAGCCCAGACCCTGCATTTCACCCACAAAAGAATGTAGTCTCACTGATGCTGAAAGACAGTGCAGAAGGATTGCACACACATACCACACACACCCTTTCCCAGAAACTGGAACAGTATTCTTTTGCCTATTTTATATGAAATAAGGAATTAAATCAATAGGATTGCCCACTCCTCTCAGTCATTGAGCTTAAATGGCAGTATTGCTGCTACTTAAGTTTGCTTGATAATTAGGAAACGTTTGTTAAACATCAGCAAAATTAGTGAAGTGAGAAAAACATTAAATGGCTATGTCACACAGCTATGTAACATGGTTTTCATCAAAAAAACCCCAAACAACAAAGAAGAATAAAAGTGAGCACAAAAATCTGTTTAGATTTTCCTTAGCTAATATTTCAAAAAGCCTGCACAGAAAGCAAGTTTCTCTCTCTGCACTTCTCAGTCCCTCAGAGAACTAATACCAATGGAAGTGCTTACAAACATCTTTTGGGTAATTGGATTCTGGTTGTCTAGTTCCCTGCTATGTTCTGATGAAGAAACTTCTGTGTCAGCAGAGGAACAATAATTTGGTTTGAAGCAAAAAAGTTCACATTAGAAATAAATAGGAGCCATACCAAAATTGCAAAATAATTTTCATTACTTTCCTCTCTACATCATGCTGAGCCTGCTTCACATCTCCTTTCAATTATTACTGCAACTACCACCAAGCAGCTGACCCCAAGTACAAGCTCCTCTTCCATAAACATACAAGGCAGCTGCTCAATGTGTCTACAGTACCTAGGAACTCTCCTTGAGGACAATCTCCATTGTGCTCATTTGAGCCACTAGCCCCGTTCCTCCCCACCCCCCTCATTTGAAATAGATAAAGTTCCCTTTAGGGGCTGGAAATGGTACACAACTACTTTGTGTTTTCACTGCTGTGGTTCTGTGCCCACACCTTTAGCCTCTGGAAGGTATTTTACGTAGCAATCCAAAAATTGTGCTGCATAACTACAAAACCACTTTGTTCAGACATGCAGACTTCAGGAAACAGCAGAACTTCAAGCAAAAGGAAATGCTCCAGTAACTTGATGTTTTTGCTGACTCCCCTACTTTCATCCTACAGGCACACTGTAGAAAATCAACTACAAAATACTGAAAACAAAACAATTTTACCTTTCTGATATATCTAACAATCCATGTTGTATCAATTTTCTCCTAAATTCTATTGGGAAAATAGAACAAGTGATAACATCTAATCTTTCTCAAAAATCAAACAGTATTTGGAGTACCTAAACACCTGGAGCTGAACTGAATGGCTCTGCTATCATTCACGTTATCTGAAAAATAGTCATTTCTGTAACAAAATGGTTACACATACAAATCAAAAAACGAAGACATGGCGGTGACAGAGAATCATCCCAAAACTGGAATGAAACTGTCCTTACCAACTCTTAGATGCAGTGATAATTTCTGTGGCTGGATCTGTGTAATGGCTTCTGGTTTCAGCTTCTCTGCAGCCCCTTTCTTACGATTTGTTACTTCTCTATTTTCGAGCACCTGTTTGCTGCCTCTGGGATTCTCTATATCTTCCATGGGGCAGCCTTTACTCTTCAGTGCCGCCAAGTCATCACAGCGGGCAGATGTTGGCTCTCCTTCTTGCAAAAAGTCCTAGAAAACACAGCAAAAGTAACAAGTTGTTATATTCTACCCACAACTGCTCTTTCTACAATGATCGCATCTATTTTTTTCCGAAGTTCAGTAATAAAACACACGGTCTTGAAATACATTAAATGATACTACATATATTCAATGACTACTATTTACTCCAGGGGTTTGCATCTACTTATACTTATCTGTGTAAAAGATGTGAGAGGGAAAAAAAATTAAGCCCCATGCCAACTCCACCAGAAGTGGGACATCTGTTTAAACTGGCTACTCTAGAAGTGACTGCGAGCAGAAAAATCTTTCATTTTCACATAGTACCAATAATGTGAACCTACTCATGCAGCCTGCTTTTAACATTCTTTCCTTTTTAATTAAGATTATATAAGTGTACCTTGGTACTCCACAACAAAGTAATAGCTATATGCTGACAGAGCAGGGCAAAGACAGACAACTCTCATCTTGGGGAAATTCAATCTGAAAGTAACACCCATAAGCAAAACCAATCCTTAACTTTGTTCTGAACAACAAATTATCATTACATCAAACCTTAAAAAAGCTCTAACCTCAAATATAAATAAACAAGGCTTCTAATTGAGAAACTTGGCTGTTCCGAGACTTTTCACATTCTCTAAAATATGCATATAAATAAATATGCCCTCCCCTAAAATATGCATATAAATAAATATATACTAAAGCTTGTCAGTTTTTGGTGACACAGACTTCCAGGAAATCTGATAGCTCAAGGTGAAATTATAAAATCAGTCAGTTTAACTAAATATTGCAAGTTTATAAGCTGGTTTGGGGAATAGTAAGTAGGCAATATATATAATCTCCTAGCAAGAAAAAGGAAAATTTCTCAGTTTCAATAACAAGTAAAAGAAGGGCTATATAAAATATTTTCTTCTGTTTCTAACCTGAAGAAGATATGTCAGCATATGGTGGTTATATCTTATATTTTGCAGTTTCCCGAACTTAATTTTTCTTAACATACCCTTTTTGTTTCATAATGAAACTAACTACCCACCCACACAAACCTATCTCCTACTCCTCAGGTCTATCAACAGAAAACTAAAATTTGAAAATCTTTCTTTTAGAAGAAAAATCCCCTTCAATCTCTTTCCCTACTCCACCTACATCTGTCTAAAATTAGCTCTAACTCTAATGTCACTGGAAGACTATAATTAAGCATACTCAGACAGATTCCACATTGGAGTAATTTTAAATAACTATGACATGGCTTATAGGGTCTGTATACACTTAGGATTTAGAAAAGGAGAAGTAAACACATTGTGAAAAATGTTTATACTCAAATCAGAAAAATCACAGTATTTGATTGTTAAAGTACAGATAGGTATCGAATTGAAGAACTACAGGAAATTACCATTAATGAAAACAGTCATTTCTATATGGGTAAAGTATTTACTAAAGTTTGAAACCAAGGGGGAAAACCCAACCATAAAAAGATGTTTGCAACACTTACTGTTTTTTTACACCAGCCACAGTTTGGTCCTGCTTGTATACATTCCCCACATGACTTTGCATTTGCTTTTATGCAGTCGCTTCCACCTAGCGAGGAACGCAAATCCGTCACTTCAGGTATAAAAGGGTGTTTTACAACAACAGCATTTCACTTGGGTTCACTCTGGTTTTGTAAACTAAGTTCCAACTACAGGTTATTAACATGAGAAATGACTGACCTACTGCCATTAGCATTTGTCTAGTGAGGATGTATTTATCCACATAAATAACTGCTAAACAGATACAGTTTTATTAACTACTGCAGCGCAATCAAGTGCCTTACCTTGCTGGGCAAATCCATTCCATATCAAGCAACAGAGGACACCAGCACATGTGAGCCATTTGAAATTAGTCTGGAAGACAAAAAAGAAAGCAAACTGGATGATTTACTCTAATGAGTAAGTGCAAAAAAGATAATTTCACGAAGCTGTGGACCCACAACAGTGTTTCACAGGAGATAAGGAACACAGAACAAACACAAATCTAATTATCTTAGCTGTAGCACTGCAAGTTTTGCCCTAATAGAAACCATGTTTGTGGGCTACACTGTATTTAGAAGACATCAAACAGGTAGATTCTTAAATTATTCTGAAATGCTCTTCTGCTAGGTAAACCAGTGAGCTATGAGAAATTTGGAAACATTGTTGACTTGGGAGGAAGAACCCAGACCAATTTTTTAACACCTTATAAAAAATATTTATGCTCTGAATGTTATCAGAGAGAGACTTCTAAATAAAGCTACCACAGCAATACAGGACGGAAACAGAGCTTCTAGACTCACACCTCTGTTTTAAGATAAACACCAAAACATGTTTTTTACAAAACATTTTCTTCGCAATCTTCAAAGGGCATTTTACAGATTTGCACTTTATACAACAAACTAGAAATTTCATCTCAAAATATGCACCATAAAGCATCCCTGACATAAACTCTACTGCTGTTTTTTCTTCTTTAGACAACAGAAAATTAATGGATACCATCCATATCAAAGAGAAAAAAAATTGTTTGGTGCTATAAGTATTAATGAAAGGCTAAATTTTTCTAAATTGTTTCCTACCTTAATAGCAGGTGGTCAGCCATGGTCAGTTGCCTTTTAAATTTTGATACTATTTTAAATTCTCTTTTATTCATTATAAGAATTCTGAGAACTTAGATGATAACGGCCAGTTTCCTTGAACACCCTAAAATGTTGTTGCTAATTAAAGCCTCTCCAGTCATCCTGGAAACAAAAGTATTCTTAACAACTTTTTGTTCTAAAAAATATCTTGCAGTATAGCCAAGGAAAAGTGAATTCGGCAGAATCTCCTAAACAGAACATGTCATTTTTCTAGAAGACGTACTGTTTTTTGTATAAATTAGCAACAAAGTAAGCAATGCTCAAATTAGTACAGCAGTTGAGCTTTGGTTTTTGCATACTGAAACACAGTTTTACTTTGCACATCCAGCCAGATCTACCAGAGAAGGGATAGCCACTCCAAAATCCGATGGGGAAAATTTCAAACAGAAGCCAACCCTTTGCTAACAAATTGTATCCAACAACAGTGTTAGATGGCTCATATTTTTCTGATAAATCATTTTGGCTCACTTTTTAGTGGATGCTATGGTGAGAAGACAAGCAGTGGAGTTTAGACACAGCAGAATTAAGAGAATATGCTGTTAACTACTTTGACAGATGTTATGCATAAGCACAAAAGAAATGAGGGGTCAAAAAAAGAGGAAAAAATTGAACTGTGAATTATACCTTTTGAATGCTAGTTTCTGCATGCATGCAACTTGAATTTCTTTCTGCACACTGCTGCAAGTGACCAGTCCTTCATTCACAAAAACATTCTTCCAGAACACTTTCATTAAGTCCCTTTATAAGTAAGCACCTATATTCAACTTGTGCAACCACAAACCTTGATCAGAGGAGAACGGTGACCCAAGGAATGAGAGCATGTGGAAGACAGATGAAGGGACTGAACTAAGGCTTGGAAAGTTAAGTTTAGGAGCTCACCTACCAGACCAGGAGTCTGGACAGCAAGTCCTTACCAGGTTGCTCAACTTTCAGGTTCTTCTTTCCTAGTTTTATGGTAGGCATGCTGTGTTCAGCAAACCTTGTTTCCCCCTTAAGTGAAAGGCTATTTTGTTATTCGAGAAGCAGCTTTGCTTTTAGTGCAGCCCAAAATCGGGTGGGCTTTTCAGTAAGGAAAAAGCCAAGCTGCTGGCACCAGGTGAGCACCATCTTTTCTGTCAGCCTAGATGAGAAAATTACAAACAGTTCACCTTTTTAGGGCAGACTAAGAGTGGATGCACAGCAAGTCCACACAGATTATATAAATAAGTCAGCAGAGATGTGACACAGTGCTAAAGCTATGATTAAGTCCGTTTGGAAGAGAAACGTTCCAGTGGAAGTGCATCCGCGTGATGAATGCAGCTCTGGGCACAGAGTCCCGGCAAGGCTAACAAGGAAAATGTCCTTTCCCATATATGGCCGCGCCAATGCCTCTCCCAGCAGCTCGCTTCCTCTGCCTTCCCAGCTGAGCAGCTTTTCCAGCTCTCTTCCTCTGCCTCCCCAGCTGAACAGCTTTTCCAGCTCTCTTCCTCTGCCCCCCCAGCTGAACAGCTTTTCCAGCTGCTGAGTGCTGGGAATCGCGAACACAGATCTGCTGTGCTGGGGAAACGTGAGCACAGATCTACTGATGGGACTCAGCTCTGACTGCTACCCCATGCAAGTGAAGCCACGCACGCCCTCATCCTCCACCCTCCTGCCATGCACACCCTCGTCCTCCCACCCTCCTGCGGCCGCTTCAGCGCCGAATGCACTCCCTGCAAGTCCCAGTAACCAGTGGGAACTGCCCTCCTGCAGATTTTTCCATTGAGGGAATAAACCCAAACAAATAACTCCTGAGTACACCGGCCGGCCAAAGGAAGCCTTTGGAAACCCTTGGTGGAGCTACAACTAAATGTGAACACCAATTGTTACAATGAATTAATATTTTGACACAACATTTAACTATTTTCTATTATACTTGTTCCCCCCTTTCTAAAGCCTTTGTGAAAAACGCCAATCACTCGTTTTTTTTTTTAAATTTTAAAAGTTTAATAGTAATAAAATTGTTATAAAAATAGTAACACAATTAGAGTAATAATAATTTGGACAATCAGAATTAGGACAATATGAGACAACAGAACCAAAGAGTTATGGATATCCGGGTACCTTTTTCTGGGCAGCATAAGCCCAGAAAAGAAAATATTTTATTTATAAAATCAGCTTTGATGGAAATTTCTGGAGCTTTTAATTTGAAATGACTCATTAAGTGACAACAGAAAGAAGGAAAGATTATTTCTCCACAGAATTTTGAATTTGTAAATTAAGTATTTAGAACTTTCACATTCTGCTAATCATCAAGCTATTCAGAAATTAACCACTCCACAGTATTGAAGCCTTTTAAAGTTTATTTATTAGAATGGCAATAGCATCCCTGCATAAACTTAACTGGGCAAATAGGATCAAAGAAGAAAGGTGAGAGTTATACACACATTTATTCCTCTGAAACTAAATACTGATGGCTTTGCTGCTCT
Organism: Camarhynchus parvulus; assembly: GCF_901933205.1. Taxonomy (NCBI): domain Eukaryota; kingdom Metazoa; phylum Chordata; class Aves; order Passeriformes; family Thraupidae; genus Camarhynchus; species Camarhynchus parvulus. Next base: position 14,614,400 of record NC_044572.1, on the reverse strand, counting down.
CCTCCCACCACTCCCCAGCTCAGCACTGCCACAGACCACAGTTTACACAGATATTAGGGTAATATTAACAATGATGTGTTGGGTTCCTGCAGTATTATTCCCCTCAGCTGAGCTGCTCATCTCACCCAGTAATGCAGAATCCACCAAGCTGATGGCAAGCACAGAAAATCACTCCATGGCATCTGCCCCTACTGCATCCTGAACTCTGCCTTATTGCAAAGCTTTCCACTGAAACATGCAACCAGACCACGGGGGAAACATTTCAGTGTGCAGTAAGAGCTGAGCTGTCGTGCAGACAGCACCTTTTTAAAGCAGTATCCAGCCAGCCAACTGACTCATAGCCCCACACACCACTCTAATTGCACTTATAAACCTAGAAATGAATACACAGCTCACACTTTTGGACTCACACTTGCGCTTCCCTCAGCCTGACACCTCTTAGCACGAGCTGTATTTTCACGGGTTTAAATCTCAGTTCAGAAATGCTGCACGGAATTGATTCCTCCTGGAGCTGATGTTACATTTATAGCCACTTTCATGTAGTGCAAGGATGGAAAGTCACTCGACAGAGCTGCCCCATTCTCCTTGCTGATTATTCCCTCTTGTTAGTCAACCTCCTGGCTGATTACTCTTACTGCTTTCCTCTTTGATCAATGCCAGCATTACTGTGGCCACCAGGAGGGCTGGAACAAGAAAAGATCTGTCTGAAACTAATCCAACAAAGAAAAAAAGTGTCTTTTTCCTTCCACCTGGCTACAGAATCACTTCTCCTGGTGTGGGAGATGTGGTGAGATGAGGATGGAGAAAAGGAGACCTTGGAGGGGATGGGGAAGGAAAAGCTCCTGCTGCTCAGCCAGAGCCAGTGGTTGTGTGCTGGACTACATTGGTCACACAGCCAAGCCCCCACCCCCAGGCATGAAGGCTCTGGTTAAAAAAGGAGCAGGAAGAGACAAGTTTCTAAAATAAGCAGAATGAAACAGTCTCTGGAGATGCCCGTTTCAGAACTCGATGGCTACCCTGCTAAAATAGTTCCATCTTCCCTCCCTCCAGAAGGTTTCCTAGCATTAGCTGAGGGCCATACTTTTCAGTGTCAATTTTACCAACTGGCAGAATGAATCCCATTGATATTTCTGAAAAAAAAAAGTGAAGGGAAAAGAAGGGACTGAAGAACCAAACAACCTTAGTGACATGACACAGCAATTACACAGAGACTACAAACCTCTAGCAATGACCTGCAAATACTCTTGACAGCAGAACCCCCTCAACAGATATCATTAATCATAATCCCCAAGTTGCCTGCACATGAAACAACTCTAAACATACCTGCCTGTACAACTGTTCACTGTGAAGAAGCAATTCACTATAAAAGAAAGCACTAAAATGGTATCTTGCGGTTCTGTTTTGAGAGAGGCATATTACTAAGGTACCTGTACAAAAAAAAAAAAAAAGCTTTACACTAAGGAGTTACTTTTGATTAAAGCTTTCAACCCTGTGGTATAGATTTTCCCACAAATCTTAAATTGGTAATTCTTCATTTATGACCTTCACAGCTATCTTATTTACTTAATCAGTGTTACTGAAGTATAGTCAGAATACACCACACAGTAAATTCCAGGACCACCATTAAGAAACTACGCGATGCATTCTTCATTAAACAGGCAGAGATTTGGGATAAACACTGGTGCTTGAATTGCCAGCAATTTTAATCAAAGAACCCAATCCTAAACTCAGCCTACAAAACTATTTGTTCCCTGGATGCAGACCAGCCTTGTGATGGCTGCCCTTCAGAGGTCCAGCTCCTGACCTTGCATCATGATGGATGAACTAGCAGAGTATCCCCAAGGAGGGAAAGTGAATTTGATGGGAAAAGTCAAGATGGACAACAGAAGTGCAGTCCCCAGAGCAGGGCTTTGCAACACACCAATGCAAATAGGAATGCTAGAAGTAAGCCTTTCTTCAACAGCCTATCGGTCTACCAACCTAACACCATGGCTCAAGACCACAATGTTCCTTCTGCCCCTGGTAATTTTACACACATTAATGCAGCACAGTTTGAACTGCTTGCAGTAATATGGAAAGAATGGGATGTTATCACAGACTGAAGTGCAAAATAAAAAATTCTTTAGCACTGAAATAACTTTTACAGAAAAAGTTCAGCACATCAAGACTGCTTACTCAAAGTGTTTCCTGAGAAAACTTTAAGGCATACCCACTTCAGCTACTGTGATGCTACAACATAAAAGAATCAGCAGTATTTCACATTGGACTCACCTTCTGTCAGTTATTTCTAAGTTAATGGAATAAAACAAGTCTCCAAATACTCATGAGAATCACTTCCATAAACACTGTTTTAGCAGGGCATCATATATTGAAATAATATATAATAAACAGTTAAGACTTGACTTTCAATTACAAGAGAGTTAAAACCTACAGAAAACTGCTTTTCTGCTTAGGTTAGGGAGACTGGCTCCTCCATTCCAGTATGGTTGTGTAAGGCCACCTGCCACAATTAGTGTATGTCACTGTTAGTTCAGAAGACTCCCCAGCAGGGAGTCCAAAAAGAGATGAGAATACACATTTGTGCATGCTCAAACCATGAGAAAAGATACCACAATTGTACCACTTTGACATCGAAACTCCTGTGCCACTCCCATGCCCAGTAAGGCAGGCAAACACCAACAGTAATGCAACCGCTAAGACTCTTGAGTTACACTACATTATTTCCCACAGTTGATTCATACAGCTCCAAAAAATTTCCCACAAGATCAAGTAGCTTAAAATTCACCAAAAAGGACTGAATGTAGTGGCAAAAGTCAGTAGGTGTTAGGTTCTAAAATACCCTTGTGTCTTTTGCTGAAATCCCAGCACGGGCACCTACAACGCATGACCTCTTCAGCAGAATAAATGAAAATGCTCATGTACTAGTATGAGCAGGCTGAGGCCACAGCTCATGAGAACAGAGCTGGAAGGCTGGTCATGGTATTATCTTGTGTCCCCAGAGTATGGGGTGTTTGTTAGTTTATATAGGACACAGCTGCTTCAAGACTGAACCACTAACTTAACAAGCACACACACGGTTTGACCAGTTATTGCTTTTACATAGAATTTGCTCATGTTTGTTTCTGGGTTTCACAGGAGCTCTCAACTTTCTGACAGTTCTAAATAATGGAATGAAAAGCAATTGGGTATTTTTATGCAAATTATTTTTTGGTTTTGATTTGAATAATGGAATGGAAACAAATCTGCCCAAGTTAGGTGCCTGACTGCAGGGAATTGTGGGGAAGGTTTTTCTTGATGGAAGACATAAATTTAATCTATAATCAGAAAAAATACAGGTAGAGGTTTCAGAACAACTGTAGATGATAAAGTTCACGGGTATCTGACATCTCTGCACAATGAGAAAGATAAAATGCAGTATATCCAGTTGGGACATGACAGAAGGTGGTAATGGATCCCAGATATTTTACAGTACTGTGGCATTCTCAGGAAGTAAGATAAATGGGCTCCAGTCCCTTCTCAGCCCCAAAGGGTTTGCATTCCCATTTTCTGGGAATGCTCTATCATCCTACAGAACATACTAGTATGAGCTTTAATTAAACCTTTGCTCTGCTACACAGAACAAAAGGTACAGAGACAGAAAAACTGAGTTTTGTCTCTAGCTTACCTACTGAAGGGCTCATATAGCAGGAGCTAGATAAATAGGTATAAGTGGGGTTCCAGTTACTGTTCCCTGTAATATTTGCAGATTTACGGCATATTGTCCATGAGAAAAAACAGACACTTGGGTTCATACTCTGGAATACAAATTCTCACCAAATGCTCTACCCTGAAGGAAACTGAAGGGAAACAGACATATGTTCACACTCAGACACATAAGAGAGCCTCGACTGCAAACCTCCTGTGTCGTGGATGATCACTCTGACCTGTGCATGCCGGGCTGAAATCCCTCTCTACTTGCAGACCTGAACAATCCAAACTATATGGACTTCTCTAGGGACTTACATTAAAAATGAATACAAGCAGCTAAATACGAGGAACCAAAGGCAGCCAGGGGACTTCTGGAAAGCCAGAAAAACCTACAGAATGTAGACTTTTATGGAACATAGCAAACCTATAAAGGCAGGGTAAATTACATACCATGCCTGATTTCACTGTATTTCTGTGTTTTCACTAGCAGAATCTATTGACAATTTCTCTTAATGACAAACTCCTGCAATTGGCTGCACACCTAAGTAATACTCATCACAAGAAAAACAAGTTCCATAGTAAGTTGTAAAGAAGAATACTGCTACTAAAGCCCACTCAATTTATTCACAGAATATTCTGAGATGGAAGGGACACACAAGGATCACTGAAGTCCAACTCCTGGCCCTGCACAGAACAGTCCCAAAAATCCCACCATGATTTGTCTTTTCATTAAATATCTCTATTTCAGAACCCACACATGTCAGAATTTCATGCTGACGATGGTGATAGAAGGTAAAAGAACAGGAAAAAGATGCACAGAGGCAACTTGAAGATGCAGCTACTGACAAAGAGCCTTCATCTTTCTAGTCAGCAAACCCCAAGTGCACCCTTGATCTCTTCCCTTTGTTCTCAGGCTTTTTGGAGAGCACTATAGTGCAGGCAGGGTTAACACTAGTTAGTCAGCACCACTTTTGAAGGAAGAAACTTCCTTCAAACAGTGTGTGTACACACTGCCATGCACAGACAGCTTGTAACTCATGACTAGATCTTCACAGTACTACCATACCACAAATCACTAATTTAAGAACACTGCTTTGCTGTATTAACCATCCTTGTCCCTGGTTTGGTTTGTATGCACATGAAGAGATGATTTGGACAACACTTTCTTGACCTGTTGAATCATAATCTGAAGCCAAGATTCCACAGTTCAGGAGTTACTCTGGAAAACATCTCAATGCTTGAAAGACAGGTAGCACTTTAACACAGCTCACAAGAACAAGCAACCTGTGCATGATGACCACATACATGAAACTGTTCAAGAGCCAAGTCAGGTACTCTTTCTCAGAAAAATGTTCTCTTTTATTTAAATATTTTTACACCAGGCAGTTATCCATGAACTGCAATTCACAGCATGAACTCTGACAGCTATATTTTAGAAAACTAGACTAACAAGCAGATGTATTGTGCTTAAAGTTCAGCACTAAATTAGGAGAGAAATACAACTCTGCATGCTGTCCAGCAGAGCACTCAGACTTGCAGCTACACCTCATTAAAACATCAGCCATGTGCTTTACATGTTGATTACCTATGGCTTATACCTAGTTTAAGCTATAACATTTACACCCCTGACAATCCAGTCTGCAACTACAACTTGGTCTACAATCCTCAAACTGTTGTGCCTGTGAAATCCCATGTGGTTCCAATCTGCCCACGGAACCAGAGGATTCACACAAGGATACAATGAAGCTCTTTGAATTTTAGGAGAGGACAAAACAATGTCCTGTGTTGCTTATGCTGGTGTGCAAGCACCCGGCAAAGGCAGCACCTCTCCAAGCCTAAACCACTAAAACACACCAAGCCTATTGCTACTTTTTTTTGGTTTTTATTGCTGTGGTTGAAAGTGTTTGCTACACCTACAGCACCTCTATACATACACAGCTAGAAACTTTCCTCTTTAAGGATAAATATACAATGTGGTCATGCACCAATAACAAATATATGTCATTTTTTTCCCATTAAAACTGTCATTGTCAAAAATATCCCTTTTCCATACTCTTTCAAACATAAGCTTCCAATAGTTCATCACAACTTTACTGACTCAAAGCATGTTGTCTCCAGAAGTTTATAATAATTATCACCATACTCAATCTTGCTGTTATCAGTAGGCATTTTTCTGTAACAAATATTTCAGGATTGTCATTATTGCAAGCATCTCTTCACACAACTGTGATTAAACCAGAATTTTAAAAATCTGTTGTTTCAGTACTTTTCAAATGCTTTTAGAACCATGAATTGTTTTTGATGTAACAACTAAATTTTCACTCTAGTCTAAACATAACACCATTTTTTTTGGTGGGAGAAAGTGTGAACTGGATACTTAACTTGTTTACATAGCTTTTCCCAGCCTACAAGACTTCTTGGCTACATTTAGCATTTCCATCACAGACAGATTACAATCAAGAATGCCACATAATGATTTAAGCCATTCCAGTAGAAAACATGGGGGTCTGTTCCATGTGGTAGTATTAAATTCCTGCATACTCTGCACCACTTACTACTCCCATAAAGACACTATTTAATTTTGTGCAACTTAAACCTCACATTTATCCACACAGGGAAACGAAAAGTTTAGTTAAGCACATAAATATAGCTCTTACACAGCTGACTGTAACTGATGCTTCCAAGGCTGTACTGCCTCCATGACTATCACAACTGGCTAAACTTACTTTAATCCAAGCTTTTCTGTTAAAGAAAAGGCAGAACAGAGACAAGTATGTTCTTAAGCAAAAAGCTAGAGAATTTCAGTAAATGCAGTGTCTCATATATCTATTTCTTTAAGAAAAAACAATTGCAAATGTGCTGCTGGCTGTTGCTGCAGGTACTGCAGGAAGCCAGCAGCTGGCACACCACAAAGAGAACGCTCAGCGGAAACCCGTCTGTCGTTACATGGCAGAGTTCACCCACCAGGAGCTATCACTAACACTCAGGGTACAGTTGCAGCAGCCAAAATCCAGATGAAAGCAAATTGCAGCTGAAAGAATCAGCAGTGCTGCAGCATCTCCACAACAGCAACCTCTGACCCTGTGCTAACAACTCAGGGACCTCCCCCACCTCTATCCCAAGCCAGCTCCACTTGGACCTTGGGCCATCCCTTTCCCTTCTGTGTCAAATGACACTTTCTGTAAGCCTCAGTGAAAACCAGACCTCCACATGGACAGAAGAGTGCTGAGGAAACGGCTTCTAAGAAGGGGCAGGTGGCTGTCAGACTGCCTTTCAAAATTATACTGGGCTCTCTGTTGCTGAACCAGCCTAAATTCAGGCTGTCACAGGCCAACCATCCTAAGCTGATTGTTTGTAAATGCTCTGCAACACAGCCAGCCAGTTTGAGGAACTATTCTGATTTTATTTTTACAGGTTATCAGAATAAATTAGTTGGCTGAAAAAATTACCAGAAGCAAAGAACAAAATACTGGAGGATTTTAGGTTTGTTGTTGTTTGTTCATATTTTAGTTCAGAATTTGAATAGTAAGCACATAAAATAATGTTTACAGATAATATTCAAATATTTAACATCAAGTTTTTAAAAAGATTCACTATTCAAACACAATTTAGAATGAGACTTGTACTGGAACAACTCTTGTCCTCAACATTCTTTTAATGCCAGTGTCCACAAAAATGATCATGTAGAAACAATAAAAAACTGGTCATCCCACAAAAGTACATACAGCCTTATAAATCTGTATCTATGAGATTTTGAATATAATTGAATGCTATATATATTTAATTTTTCATATGTATATATTTTTGTGTACATAACTAATGATGATTATTAATTCAATGGCAGTAATAAAAGGCTAGGCAGAAGCACAAACTGAAACAAACAGTGAACTTTATCCAGATTTTGATGCAAATTTGAGCACTTGCAAAAAGCTCATCAATCTCAGGAAAAAAAAACCAACTTCGACCTTAAAAGACTTTTTAATAAAAAAATCAAAACCAAAACCACCCAGACTCATCACAAAGTGCTTCATAAAAAGCAATTCTGGCCAGAACAATCTGCCTATTCATACACTTCTGCTGCTCTCCAGAGCAGATTTTAAGCCTGGAGTCCACAAGCTGCTTCTAAGAGCACTGCAAAAGATAATAAAAGGTGAGGTTTCTCATAGTAGCCAAGTACATCTACCAGTTTGCTACTAGAGAACCCAGGAGACAGCTCAACTTCCCCAGACCCTAAAATTCCCCACTTTGCACCCTTCATCTCTCTGGTGCCAACTACGGAAGACACTTTTGCCCCTTAGCTGAGCCAGTGGAACAAGCTGAGCAGTAACACCTTGCTGAGTGATTTCTCACCTGATCTAGCAAGTTAAGATGGTTTACTCAAGTCAGAAGAGCACTGAAGCAGGCACAAGCAGATGCTATGAGGTTCCACAGCAGTTTATGCCAACTTATCTCTGGACTGCCACAGTGGCACACACTTTCTCTATGAGTTGCACGTTTTCCTCTTCCTCCCCTGGCTCTGAAGCACGTCCCTCACAATGCATGCGATCTCCCAGCTGCAACAACTGACCTAGCTGAAAATTAATTTTTGGCCACGCTATTTTTCAGCCAGAACAGTTATTTCAATAACTCAATGTACAGCCCTATAATTTCCGCAGCTGATGCAAGCAGGATGGCTAAACTGCACAGCTACAGGCAGGAGGGACAGCTGAGACCTAGAGCTGGTATAAATTGCTGTAGAACCACATTCCTATGAAAATTAAACACAATTTTAGTTGAATTCATGGTTCAAAAGCCACTGGAACAAAATATGAAATTCAGATAAAGTAGAAAAGCAGTCGTCTGCTGCAGAATTTTGAGTTATCACTAATGAGTGAGATTTTTTTTTAAACTCTGCAGCAACACAGCATTAAAATTGCTTCCAGCTACAACAAATGTTAATCATATTAAATACAGATACTCTTCATTTAGAAAGTGAAACTGCATTGTGAATTATGCACCAAAGAGGCAGTATTTGTGCAAACCCTTTTATTACTATCCAAACCAGACAGCTGGCAATGGCAAAAATGCTGGCAGCAATCTTACGCAGTATAGTTACTCCTTAAAGCTGAAGTAGAGTTTTTCACTGAAAGGAGATATCTGTAACATAGCTGTGTAACATTTTAGTCTAGTTTTTGAAAAGTTATGTAAACAACATGTGTAGTGGACGGTGATAACACATACATAGGAAAAAATGTTTGTTGCTGTTTATTGATTTTATTTAGTGGTTTTTAACAACCTATAGCTGGTATGTACAGCATGTTCTTCCAAAAAAGGAAATTTGCCGTTTCCTTTTTTATGCTGAAGTCCACACCCAGGAAAAATTACACTGAAGTTCTTGTACATTAATTTCTCACACTGATTTGTATTTGCATAAAAATGACAAAAACAACACAAAAAATCATCCCCATTTTTGAGCTACACAGAACAAGTTTACCTTCTAAAATGTTACACTTTCAGATGTTTTGGAAATGCACATAAGTTATATTCATATGTCACTGAAAGACAGATTTTTAATCTATTCTGCCACAAAATCGGCAAATTGACAATTAAAAAACTGTCAAGCCTTGTATTTTATGCAGATAGACTATAACATGCCTTTCAGCTGTGGGACAATCTCCACCTGGCATCACAAAGTCAGCACAATAACACACACTAAATACAACCTTGCAAAAGCACAGAAGGAAGCTCTGAGAAAGTAATTATTGACTTTATCCTAAGTCCACTAAAACTAATTTCCTAATACACAAGAAAATAAAACATCAGGGTAATAAGAAGAAAGCCCAGCCAGAATTCACTGGCAGCACATCAACCATGCTTACCCTAGCCAACCTTGTGGATGATGATAGCAAAGATTTCCTCATTTCTCCTTTTCATTAACAGAAGAGGGAGCATTTCACTTGCTGACTGGACAAGCATAAAACCTTCAGCCACTTCCATTCTCAAAGATGTGTCAGCAGCATCAGAAGTCATCCTGATACAAAATTTATTCCAAATTTCTCAATAACCAACTGCTAAAATGTGTCATCTTTTGACACCTGGGAGAGTGCTTTGATTTAACATCAAAAAGATGACGTTCTTTCATATCTATCTCCACTTCAGAAACAGGCCTTCCTTGTAGATGTACTCATCTTTATCCAAAACCTCTTTACCCAAGATTTGGAACACCAGACAGCTGAGGATCTAGGTGGAGCTGGATGTTGTGGATTTGTGGAGGATGCTGGCCAAGCTACTGGAATACCAGGTCCTTCAAATGACCTCCTATGGTCCCCAGGATGCCCCTGGACCTCTGGTTACTCCACTGCTCACTGGAAGAGCATCCTCTGCTTTGTGGAAGATCGCTCCCAGCAGGTCTTGACAGCCCACAAGGACCCAGAGTAGATGAGGACAGATCAGACGCAGCTTCCTGCACAAGGAGAAGATGTGGCTCTTGGTGCCACAGCCCAAGGTAAGCACATGGTAACATACATTAAATTACAATTCCACCAAAGAAAATTAAGAAACACCAGAATTACAGTTTATCCCCCTTTCCGAATGGACACATCCTTATTTCAATATTTACTTCAAGGGCAAGATTATGCCAAACTACAAATCCCAGTCTCAGATTTGTTTTCCAGAGACCAAGTATGCACTGATATCCAAGATACCACCTTGACTCATCGCCATTTCCTAAGTGAAATACTGACTCCTTCTAAATTAATCTGACACAATTATTTTTCTTCTCTTTTAAGTAACCACAGCTCAGTCATCTTTGAATGAGGGTAAGTTCAGTGTTTCAGTTCAGCCCAATATATAATTACTGTTTTTCATTCTACCACAAAGGACGAGAAAAGAAGAAATATTTTTCTTTTTCTATTCAGCTTCCTCATAAAAAATGCTTTTACTTGTACATCTACAAAGTTTAAAATATATTGTTAATAGCTATAATAGAAAATTAAATGCCGGTACTTCTTTGTAGTATAAATACTACAGTGCAATTTGTAGTTTAAAACAACAAGAACTCATACAAACAACAGCCCTTCCTGCTTTTACACTAGAATGTACCAAGGGCAGAAGTTAAAACTAAGCGAGTCAAGCTGGGACTAAGGTAAGTATGTGATCTCATACAAAACCCAGAGCAGAAATAGGAGAACTACAAATATGATGCCAATCATTTGAGGGAGGAAATTCTGGCATTAGGTATTGTATATGTTGTAGTTTATGAGCATTATAAAGAGGAATCTGCACTTAAACATGGTCTTACAGATTAGAACTTTTGAGAAAGTGATTCTTACAGTCTAATGGTTTGCTGACAAGATGTGAGAACTGCATTACTTTAACAAAGATTTGCAAAACATTTTTCTGTGACAGAAAGGAATGAATAGGATGGTAAGAAAAGACCAATATCTTCTCAGCTCTTATGAGCAACAACAAAGTTAAGATTCCAGCCTCAGCTTTGTTACTCAAAACTTCCCCTCTATTAAACCACAAGAATACTAATGGCATTTCGTTGCTGCTGTTGAAAAAGAAAAAAACGAAACACATGAAACTGCTTTTAAGACAGAAAGCATGTTTCATAAGCCATTTTGCATCTGACTGTAAAGAGAAATGAAAAAGATATAGCACAAAAAAAAAAAAATCACTAAAATATTCAAGAGCTCAGTGACACCCCAAAGATGATTCCAAGTAGGAATTCTATGACCTTTTGCAAAACATTAATATTATAGTCTCATCAGGCTAATTCCCCTACTCTGTGCTTGATTAAGTGCAAATTTTGTTACCATCTTTCTGAACATATCCAATCCATTAATGAGAAAATACAATAGCCTAGGAAGTCCACTAACGACTCTGATTACTTCAAGAATAGAAAAATAATAGAAGGTAGTTATCACAAAAATACAGGATGTTTGATAGCAACATTCTGCTAAAGAGAGCACCTTTAACAGTGAAAAGGCAAACATATTTAGTGATGTCTAACAAGGTGCCTAGTGTCTCATTTTTCATTCACAGAAGTTAGAATCTTCATTTCCTGCGTAACATTTCCAACAACTGCTGCTCAGCAAGCTTGGATGTGTCTTACATTGGGGCTAGAAACTCACACAACGAAAGCACAAAACCATTTCTTTCAATGAAGCCATATATACTTTTTACTGGTTCTTACACTCATAATCCACATGTTGGGAAAGAAAAAAGTTCAGAGAAAAAGATAAATTCTCATAAATTTATTCTGACTTACAGTTGTAGGAGTTCAGGTTATTGGACCACACCTTTGCCGGACAAATTAGGAAAAAAAAAAAAAGAAGAAATAGAATATGTCTTCCCATTTGTGGGTAAACACAAAAATGGCTTTGTAGGCTACCCCAGAAACGCCATAACCACAACAACTGACAGAGACTGGTCAATATTGTGGTCCCCTCTGGTTACCGCATGACAAGAAACATCATCTTTTATAGAAAGTTGTCAACACTATACACCACAGAGCAGAGCAAGCAGGAACTATACAGTAAAAAGGAGAACATATTTGTCACCATAAATGACAATAGTCAGCAGCATTAGAACTATCCAACAGATTTTAATTTTCTGTCACAAAAGGAGCATTAATCACACAGATATTGTCAGTATCTGTCCAGGAGACAGAGCCACTGAATTTGTTCATCTATTCATTTGTTCTCAAATCTGCGATACTCCCTCCCTTTAGAAAAGCAAACAAACATCCTCTTCAGAAAAAAACCAGCTAACTCTCCCCTACAACAAAAACTTATTGTCATGTACAGGTCTGAGATGCGTTTGTCTAAAAAATGTCCCTGCACACCTACACCAGAGCAGAAGCCTGAAAAACCTGGAGTAGAAGTGGCAATGAGAATGCTGCTATTGGAAGGTGACTTCAAAGCAAGGCAAGTGGGACCAGTGAAACAATTTGAAGAATCAGCAATATAAAGACAGATGGGAGATGAGAGGCAGGAAAACACAGACTGAACTCTGAGTTTTCTGCTGCTGGGAGACCGGAAATTTTCTACCAGGCACAGAATATAGCAGCTGACTTAAAAATCTAGTCATAGGGGAATAGTACACATACTGGCAAGTACTTTTTAATGACACTTCCAAAATAAATCTAACTACATATTGCCTTAATTACATTTTTATGATTGATTAAATTTATGTAATTGCTTTATGAGCTCTACCAATAGATGCAGCTTAAAAGGCATAGGAAAAAAGAAAAAAAGGCACTCCCAACAAGGATTCCCTCTCAGAGGGCTGACAGTAGCCCCTAAGAATTAAAATGATGCCAAGGGGATTGGCCATCCTAAAAAAAAGGTTGGAAAAAATAAATCACTTGACATTCTAGAAAAGCAAAGGAGGCAGAATAGGCTCTGCTATTGTTAAGTATGTATTCTGTCTTTTCTAGACCTATTTAATCAATGTCTTTTCCAAGTGCCTCATGAGGTGGCATGAGCAATCTTAAAGCTAGTGATTAATACTGATTTAACTTCATTTGAGCAATGCCTCACTGATTACAACAGTCTGTCTTACATGGAAGGGGTACAAGACACATTTGGAAAGGAATGAGGAGGAAGAGGAAGGTCAGGTATACCAATGGCCAGCAAGCTTCCTCCACAAAACCCACTTCCCACATCATGTCAAGAGAACTACCAAAGAAAGCAGCACAGTAGCATGGAATTAAACCCCTAAACCTCCTGTGCAGCAGTGACAGGGGACACCAGCAAAGGCTGCAGGAGGCATCATGAGCAGGTCCACACTGAAGAAACCCAGGCCCCTGGACGATGTGCAGGAGAGGAACAACAGGGACTCTGCATGGCTGTCCACTAGAAGGAAAGGGAGCCCGATGCAGAACTAGAGCCTTTGCTCACTAAAAGGGTCCCATCAATACAAGGTACTTAACACAGCTGCAGCACCTTGTTTCAGTACCAAGAGCCAAATCCAAGCCTGAAGCCTGTAGCAGACCGATGAGAAGCTGGGAGAACCACAAGCTACGTGTGCATCACATCACCCAACTAAATCGAGACTGGGTGGAAAGGCAGGCATGACAACTATTTACAAACAACTGACGGGCACTCATACCAGCAGCAGCAAGGGAATTGTATTCAGGGCAGGGGAGACCACAGCACGTGCCAACCCCATGTGTGCACAGCTCTCCCCAAGTTCACCTTTCTGCCACCCAAGTTATCTACTTCCTGAGCTACTGCTACAGCAAACAAGCTTTTTTCAAATCTGAACTACAGCAGAGCTACCCAATGAGAGGTATAGAGAGAGGAATGAAATAATGAATCAGGAAGAAAGAACAGCAGGGAAAGTTCTCAGACAGTTTTTTTTCAGCTTTGGGAATCACTTCCCAAAGGAAGTGGTGTAAGGCTAACCACTTGAGTCATTTAAAATACTCAAGACACTAAAATTCTGCACTTCCATCAGAAATTCATGCACTTAGAGAAACAAGCAACCCTCCAAATCAGTCCTTCACAAGGGTGGGCCTTACTGGGGACATGGCACAGATCAGACTCCTGAACAGAGAGAGCAGAGTGAGCTCCCCGGCTGCACCCACAGAGAACAACAGAGTTTTAAATGCTGACATCTCATTTTGAAATAAAAATGGTTCATTTTCATGTGGCTGGCAAACAGATACAGCACTTAGCAGCTCCAACTTTGATTAAGGTAAGATTATGCATGCCTGTCAGCTTTTCACCTTTCAGCTGAGACATCTTTGAAAAGGACAAAAGTTGAAGGTGTTCACATCTTAAACTTGTCTTGTCTTGCCAATCTATTGCCAGTGGCTCACTGTTTTTGCAATCCTTATAAATAGAACCTTAGGCAAGCTTGCAAAATGCTACTCAATCATTACCCAGAGGCAAGTAATATTTTTTGTGACAAGAGAATGAATCATCGGTTTTGTGCTGCGATGGATGTGGACAATGAATGTCTTTGCTCTTAGTCTTGCTTAATTTAGTCTAATCTACATCCTTCTAGCAGTATAATACTAATTTAAACAGGCCCATAAAACAACCCAGAACAAAAAAATCCTCTCACTGCCACCAAGCTGCCTTATTTCTCAAAACTAATTTTCCTCACACTGCTACCATCACCTACCAAATGATATGCACGCCAGGAATACAAGTTATTTAAATCTTTTTCCACATACGTAGGGTCCTGCTTAATTTCAACACTTTAGCACACAAGTAGCATTAGCTGTGAGTGGTTCTGCTAATCTAAATGGAGACAATCGTTACTCCTGAAAGTTTGTGTACCTTGGCATGAATGGGACTGTAGCAGTGATGGCAAATCTACCAGAAAAATCAACATTTTTCACCCAACAGCTATGCGCACATGTGCTGGCATGAATGGACTGTTGTATTCTATCAAGGACAAACGAAGAAGCAAACATGAACGCTGATCAGCTTCTTTTCATAAACAGTCACAAAGACTACCTAATGAGTTTAACAGGCAGTCAGATCCTTATTCCATAACATAAAGACATCTGACATGGGCCTGAACAGTGAGTCAGAATGAATTTCCCATCGCTCCATGTTTCCTTCCAACCACCAGTAACTGAAGGCAGTAAGAGGAGACAAAGCACTGCGCTACTGCTGTAAAATTTTTCAGAAATCCTCATGTGGGACATGGCACACAGGCCTCACATTCCCACTCCATCCCGACATAAGTTTATAGCAAGCTATAGAGGCTCAGAGCCAGTTTGGACGGATCGAGCAGCCAAACGCTGCACTGCGACCATCCCGTCATTCAAACTGCGCAGACCCCGCTCTCAGCGCTCGCTTTCTGCAGATTTGGGCAGGTCAAAACCCGGGGTACTCAAGTTCCTGCACTGCCTCACTCCTTTCGTTCCCATTCCTGTAACTCCAGCGCCCGCTTCCCATAGAAGGAACCTTCCCCCTCCGGCCGCCCGCCCTCGCCCACACTCCGGGGAAGCCGCCCGAAACTTTCTCCAGCAGAGTGCTGCCCCAGTCCCGGGCACGACCGGCTGGAGGCGGCGGCGGGCACAGGGCACGTCACCGGCACGGGTTCCGTCCCTCTCGGACAGGAGGGCTCGGGGCGCTGCCCGGGGTGGCCGCTACCCCGCTGGTAGGGCCAAGGCCGGCCCCGAGCGGACAAAGGCCCGGCCGGCCCCCGCGGCACGGGAGGCCCGAGGCCGCCGTCCCGCCGCCACAGGAAGCCGCAGGCTGGGCCCGACACCTTCCCGCCCACAGCGCCGGGCGGGCACGGCGGGAGGCGGCGCTCCCTCCTCCGCCCGGGACCGGCGCCGAGGGACCCGCACTCGGGGCGGCGGCGGCTCCCGGCGCGGGAAGCGGCGCTCACAGTATCGCGCCGCCCGCCGGAGCCCGCCCGAGGCGCTGAGCCCCGGGGCGGCCACAGGCACCGCTCATCTCGCTCCCCGGCCGGCTGCGACCCCAGCCCGTTCTCCCGTTACCTCGGCCATGGCTCCGGGCAGCGGGCGCGCTCCGGCCCGCCCGGCTCGCTGCTGCGGCGGCGGCGTCCTGGGCTGGGCAGGGCTGGGCGCGGCGGGACGCCCGGGCTCGCTCCTCGCTGGCTGCCCGCCGCCGCCTGCTCCGAGCTGCTGCGGGAGCCCGGCCCGCGGGGGAGGGGAGGTCCGCGCTCCGCTTTACCCGCCCCGGAAACACATTCCTCCCCGCTCTCGTCAAGCGGGCCGGGGTGGTGTCTGCGGCGCGGCGGGCAGGGCCGGGAGAGCCGTGCCTGAGGCGGGGCTCGGTGCCCGTTTCCCTCCTGCTTCCATCCGTGCCGCCCGCCAGCGCCTTATTTGGCGGGGTTTGCTGGCGGGCCGGCCGCCCCCGGGTGGGTTTGCCCCGCGGCCCCCTCGCTCCCGGCGGTGGCTGCTCGATCCCAGCCCTTGTCCAGCGCTCGTCTCCTGCTCCCCTCCCTGTCCGGTTCCACGCGCGGGGACAGCGGGGAATCTGGGCAGAGGGGGATTCCCTGTCCCTCTTGCTGGCAGCTGTCGCCAAGAGCAGTGGAAGTCACCAAGTGATGAGTGGGCTTGTCTGGTGCTAACACACGCTCCGAGCTAAAAAGTCGCTTTCCCCAAATCCCTCGGCCGGAGCCTCCTGGTGTTCGGAGCATGCTCTTGGTATGTTAAAGTGCCCCTTAAAATAGGTACTTGGGAAATTACCGATTTAAAAAAACCGAAAAAGCGTGCCATTCGGCACCTTTTTGAGGGTAAGGAGTTGGGAAACACAAGCTATCAACTCACGGCTCAGCTATAAGCACTATGCCTTTATGTGTGGCTGCTGGAGCTTGTGCCAGTTCTTGTTTTTATATGGTTAACTTAACCAGCAGTGCTGCAACTTGTTTATAATTTTAATCACCTTACTCCTGCTTGCTTTCTAGCTGCATTTTGGAATAAGAAAGGAATGATTCTAGTTTACTCAAGTGTGGCCTGTGATTCAACCCTGGGTTCCACTTGGGTAGTGCAGTGGTTTAGGGTGCAGTCTCATAACAGCTGTTTTAGCAGAAGCTTTTAATGCTGGTTCAGCTGTAATTGCAAAACTGTTTTAGTGGTGTTGGAAAATGAGATTGAAATGACAGACTACTGCTCCAAGCAGCTCCATCAAAAGCAAGCGCTGGACAAATGAAATGGTAGCTAAATATCTTTGATATCCAGAGATAAGGACAGCAGGGGCTGTATGTTTCAACAGGTAAATCAATATATAATATTAATACTACCAGGAAAGAAGAAAGCCACCAGAAAGCCAAAGTTTTAAAAATGCGAAAAATTAATGCCATGCAAAGTAAAAGCAAATGCCAGAGGGGTAGTGATCTAACAAAAATGGGTGAAATTTAAGTAGTGGAAGATAAAAATTAGTTTTATCCATGGTATTCTTCTCTGCTTCTTTATTTCAGGGGGGGAAAAAATCACATCTGGTGTTAATTATGACAAGGTTGTGGATTTTGATCCTTGTGTGGGCCATTCACTTAAAAGATGGACTTGATGATCCTTGTGGGTTTCTTCTAACTCAGAATATTCTGTGATTTTGCCAGAATATGCAAGTAGTGAGCAGCTGTCCACCGTAGTGTACTGCAAAGAAGTGGTGGCAAAAATGTGCTACTGAGATCACTGGGGCTCTGAGGAGTAAATAAAACTGCTCAAAGACTGGTTCAAGTGCTACCCAAGGCTCTGCTCAGATCTTATTGTGTCAAGTAGCCAGTGGCTGGCTGTGCTGAGCAGTAGGAAATCAACAGGAAAAAGTCTCACAAATGGCTGAAAAAAAAAATCACTGAATTATTTGGCTGCTTTCTGGACTCCTTTGGAGAGCACAGATGGGTATGAAAATCATGAGTTATTTTCCAACACTTGTGAAGTACTAAAGATGTCAGGGAAAAAAAAAGTGCTGGAGGTGTCTGAGCCAGTAGACACAATTGTAGGTGATGTCAAAATGTTTAGTGTAGTGTCTCTGTACTGCAGTGTACATGACATCTGGGAGAGTGAGTGAACAGTTTTGCACAGGAGGGCTCAAGAAAATATGGGTTTTCATGGATTGGGTGGGAAGCTGGGAAGAGTTTGCTTCACTGGTAACTTATCTTGCAGATACAGATTTTATTACAACTTTTATACAAACACAAGCCCCAAACCAGGTTTTGGTGTGTCCAGTGTTGCCTTTGTAAAGTTTGCCTTTTAAAGCTGTGTAAATCAGGGGTGCCCAGCTGCAGCCCCAGGGCTGGGCCTGAGTATCCCTGAGCCAGGCAGCTCTACTGCAATCCCTGCCAGTGCCTGGCTGGGAACCTCTGGAGTCAGGGGTCACTTGGGTGCCTCCAGAGAAGCAGGAACTGGTTGGCAGGAGAAGCTGCAGCATCTCCTCACCAGTTATCAGGGTATTTCGTTGGCTGCAGTTTCCCGTTTGCCACATGTTTCTTCCAAGCTGCTGAACTCTGACTTCCCAAAGCCCACACAGCCAGGGAGCTGTCACCCCATTCTCCAGGATCTTCTCCATTCCTGCAGCTTGCAAAGCATTTATAGGGAGATATTTTTCAGCTGGGGCCTCAGTGATAACAAATACAGGATGTGTTTTAATGTGCATGGTTTGCACATTAATACCCAAATGCAAATGCCTCCCATTAGGGCACCCATTAGGCAACTTCATAATCTCACCAGCCACTAACACTTCCACCTTTACTTCTTCATACTGTACCAGTTATCTCTCTCACCTCTGCCCCAGGGAGTGATAATTTATCTGTACTGCCCCACTTTCCTAACAAACTTTGTTACTGACAGCAGAGTACTTTCCCTTTCCACCCCTCTTCCTTCCCCACCTCTTCAAAATGCTCCTACCCTACTTAAGGTATTTTTTTCTTTCCAAACTAAAGAAAACCAAATTATAAACCCGAGGTAAAAAACCATGGTCTGATCACAAAAGATAGATAAAGGGTGGGAGAGAAAACAGGAAGTCAAAGTCATTTTCCCAAGGATAGCAATGAAGCTAGGAAAAGAAAGCAGGTCTCCTGGGAACACATCAGACTGCAGCCAATGAAGCCAGGAGAAGAAAGCAGGTCTCCTGGGAACACATCAGACTGCAGCCACCTGGGCTGAGCTGGCTGCTGGAGCACCCAGTTTTCCTGGCCTGACCTTGGAGCAGAGAGCAGCAGCTGCAGCTGCTGTTTTATTCCAGCAGCGGCTGTGCAGTCACCAAGGGGCACAGCAAGCACTGAGACCTCGCTGGCAGCTGGTCAGCGCTGGGCTCTGGCTTCCAGAGTGGAGGATGGAAGAGATGTTGGGGCTTGGACAGAAGATTCACAGAGAAAGTATTATTAGAAGGGTCACTTAGTACAGGAAGTGATGGTGCTAAATGGTTGTGGTCATTGCTTTTGATAACAGCCTCTATTTGGCTGCTCATGAGGAATGAGCAGCATTTCTCTGGAGGCAGCCTGTCAAGACATGTATAGTATGCCCATGATATGGAATGCTGTGTTTACACTGGAGCCAGGTTCTCCTGCCCCACACAAGCAGTGAAGTGAGTCCCAAGTGTTCAGCCAGGAGATTGCCACAGATTGTATCCTGTGGGCAAAGGTTTGCCCTGCAAGATTGTCTGCCTGCTGTTCACGGGAGCAATGTTCAGCACTTAGGTGCAATAAAGCTGATATATTCACGCCTGTTTATGATCAGTGCTTAGATCTCTGCTTTGTTCAGTCGACAGTCCTGTGTTTAACATAGGCCTGAAAAGGTCAGAGTCCACCAAGCCCTTCCTTCAGCTTGCCAGCGTTTAAAAAGCAACTTGTGGCTGTCAGGCAAGAGGAAAGGAGAGGTCACCAGAGCACATGGCTCTTCTGGTGGGACTGTGCCCTTGCTGGCACAGAGCAGGCTGTTGGAGTAGAGGGGCTGGGGACAGCTTTGTTACAGCTGCAATGTGCCTTCTGATGCTTCCTCTGACTTGTTTTCTGCACTTCCTTCAGCTGAAGAGCTGCTCTCCCCTCTGTGCGTATGTTTGGGTAGGCTGAGGTGTTACAATCCCTGCTGCCATTAGCATACACATTCCTTCTTGTTTGTCACATTGGACTTATATCTTCCAAAGCACTTCTGTGGGACTCCTATGTCATTGTGAAGAGAGTTTGTTTCATGCAGAAATTCTGTAAGACATTTTGATCCTCAATAGGCAAGGCAGGAATACTTTTTCATGGTTAGGCATGAACTACAGGTTGCCCCCTGTGTTCCAAAGTAAAGAAGTGAGCAGGAGTTAAGTGAAGAGACTAAAGCCTTTGAGATTTATGTTCAAGCACTCATACTCGTGGTAACACAGGGCAGAGAATTTCTGCAGCTCCTTATGTTGCTTGAAATGAATCATGTTTTCTAGAGAACTAGATTTAAAAACTTCAGGCTTGAAGATATTTTAGTGTTTAATTACCCAAGAAAAAATGCCTTTGGGAGATTAAAAATATCCCCAAAGGATGATAATTCTGTATGCACAGTAAATTTCTGAGATTCAGCAGTTAGTTAATTCTTACTATGTGCTGCTTTTTTTCTGTGAGACTGTAAGATCACGTGCCAGCATATTCTGTTCCCTCCTTCTCAGGGGATTCCCACTGTTTAGACAAGCAGCTCATGCTCATTCAGGGGAAAAATAAATTCCACTGCTCCCAAAGAAATGAGCAGGGACAATTGCAAGAGTTTCCTTGAAGAATTATTCTGCTTAGATTTTGCCCAGAGGGACATCCTGCAACATTTTAAGCTCAATGCAGTAGTTTTTAGTGCATAAAATTACTGAAATTTAGACTCATGGAGAGGAGAGGAAGGATAGAAATGAGAAAGGAGGATTTTGGTATCAATGTAGGAGAAAAAGTAGATGGTAGCAGTCTACTGAGACTGTAGCAGTACTGAGAGTCTGTCATGAGAGCAGGAGAAAGGACAGATTTAATTTCAGATTTCATTGATATATAGGGGAAAGAGCAGCTATGTGGAAAACAGAATATTTCAAGCAAGACTAGTAGGCAAGGAAAAAAAGCAAAAATAGTCTGAAGGAAATAAATAGTAATGGTACCACTGGGAAAAGAGATGTGGGCAAATGGAATGACTATTGTATGAGGTGATTGGCTGTTCTAGTAGAAAACAATGGCAAAAAAGGCAGAACAGAATATTTTTTCTAATACTATTTCTGTCAAGTAATAGACTCCTGTATTGAGATTGTTCTGAAACCCCCAATTTATCTTCCCCATTATTGCACACCTGAAGTTATTTTCATGATTGTGTTTCTTCAAATAATTTCATTGACTTTTTTTAAAAGTTTTTTTTTTTTTAAGGCTCACATCTAAAATGCTTTTGCAGTAATGATGTTTGGATGAAGATGCCAGAGATTTACAGCCAGAACCTCTTGCTTGTGCATTCTCAATGATCCCCATATGATGTCATCTTTCTAGAACAAGTGTCATCAATATTCTTTTTCTTAAGAGGTTATGTCTGAATGTTAATAGCAGTTTTGCTTGAATATTGATTTGTCCCACTACCTTGTCATCTAAGCAGAGTCTAATACAAAGTAATTCTGACTTTCTGTTGTCTATTCAGCCAGCTTTTCTTGCCTTCTTTATGATTCTGGCAGCAGTTGAAGTTATTTTGCAGCAGTAAGCTGTGTAACTCACAGGAGTCATCAAGCCAAAAATGAGTTTCTCAGTCTACAGGTTCAGGCTCTTAAATGAAATTCATCCTCAGGTAGGGAGAATTGTAGTTTGCTAGTGTCTTTGGCAGTAGGATATTCTGGCCACATAATTAAAAAACACAAAGTTCTGACTTTAGCTGGGTGTAGTGAACTGACAAGGAATGAAAGTGAAAAGATAATTGTTGATGAACTTACATACAACAGGGAGATTCACGAACAATTTTGAGAAAAGCTCAAAAAGAACAAGGTTGAACATTGCAAGGAGGTGAATTGATCACTCTAGTACAGGTTAAAAATGTATTTTAAAGTTGCTGTGATTCTAATGCACATGTAGGCCATCCTGGATGTCCCATTGCTCCGATGGTAGGAAGGCATTTGGCTTTCAGCCTTTTGCCTCACAGCTTACCCAGGATCTGTGGTATTTTCTGTAACCACATACTTGAGTATGTGGCATTGGCTTTCTGCTGTAGCTGACGTTTAGCTAAAATTAAACTGTCTTCAGACTAGTAAACATCAATCTTAATTCTCTTTGCTTGTCTGGTCTCTGGATAACAAAAAATCTTGTGCCATATGTAATCTATCCTCCATCTTACCCTGTCCTTCCTTTTTAATCTCCCCATTTTCATCTGTGATCCTTCAGATTTCCTGACCTGATTTGTACAGTCCTCTTTCTCTGGTCTGCAGTGTGGGCTCTGGGCTGTTCCTTTTGCCAGTGGCACATACACCCTCATGCTTGCATTCCTGCTGCACCAATCTGTCCCCAGTTCCCATTCAGAAAAGATGAATTCCAGAGCTGTAGAGGCACACAATGTCCTCTGAAAATGAACCTACAGGTTCCAAGAAAACTCCACCCAGCTACTTTCCAGATTGGAGTCTGCATGCTATAAACAAAGTTTTGGAAAATGTCAAATTCTAGTTTCTATCAAATATACGTGTCCAGTCTCATAAGCTAACCTGATTTACAAAGCTGTCATAAGAAAGGCCAGGGATGCCTCTAGTGGCTTTAAGACCTTTGCCCTGAAGATGGGAGGTTGCAGGAATTATTTTAACTTCATTTTTTGTTATCTTTGTTTTACACTATTGAAAATGGCAGGTCTGTTTTTATTTTCCAAAGGAAAACACACAACTTCAGGAAAATTATTTTCTTAGATGCCTTCAGCCTGATGCATTAATATAGCAAAGCTGTATAATAGGTAAAATGGGGTTATAAACAGAAATTTGGCCTTGACTGAAGGCAGTAATACTTACATACTAGTTGTGTAGGTTTATGGTGATCTTGCTGAAGTCATATTATAAATTTCTTAGAACTGAGATTTGTAAAAAGCTGTAAAATGAAAAGAAGATGGTGTTCAATTTAAATAATTATCTTAGGTGACATAGCTGTGAGATAACATGTTTTAAACATGTTAAAATTTGCCTGTGCTGTGTAATTTATTGTCTAAGCAGATCTGACAGATTAAGTTTAAAAGCCATGATAAATAGTGTATATTAAATTAGCTTTGAAACATATCCATTTTGATAGTTTCTCTTTTGACAGAATAAGTCTTTAAAAAAAATTGTGGCATTTTTGTCCAAAACTTCCTCCTTTTAGTTTTTTTCTCTATGAAAGCATCATTAAAAGTCTAACACCTTATTTTAAATTAATTTACTTTCTTTTATTATTTTTCAAATATCAAAGCAGAAATGTTAAACTGGTGTAAATATCTATTTGTGGACTATAAAACTATTCTGCAAGGTGTCCTCAAGACCACATCTGCCGTACTCAGGCCAGTGGATTCTCAGTTTGGTAAAGTGAGAGCAGCTCTTCACCTCTGCTGGTTTTCACACGTCCACTGGCCCTGTCGCTATTGACAGCTTAAAAAAAGAGCTCAGCCTGTGATCCATCCTGCAAGCAGCCAGCACCAAACCTTCTCAGGTTTGACAAAGCAGCCCAGCCCATGATCCATCCTGCAAGCAGCCAGCACCAAACCTCCCCTGAGATCCATCCCAGCCAGAGGCAGCTCCTTAGATTCCAAGCCGACCCCAGCCAGTGGACACTGATTCATTCTGCCTGAAGATAGTGCCTGGAAAGTCTTGCATCTCTCTCCCTTGACTGTAACAACCAGTTTGTACTTGGCACTTCGCTTTCCATGGGCAAAGTGGGGTGTGGAGAGCCCTCCCTCCCTTTTGTGTTCCACAATTGTGGGTAATGGATCTGAGCACTGGCAGAAATGTGTGCGTGCCCCGTGCCGGCGGCCACAGGAAGTTGTGAGCTCTCTGCTAAGTAGATTAGAAACTGCAACCACGTCCTGAAGTTTTATAAACTTCTTACTCAGTTCTTCTCTGTGAAACATTTCCACTTAGTCATTCAGCACAAATGATTGATCAGAAACATTCCTCTAATGTAAATCAGCCTTATCATGTTTAAACACAAATAAAACTTCCACCATCCAGGATGTTATGCATACTGGGAGTGGGAGGGATGCAAACAGCTGGAAGCATTCCCTGTTTACTGAATCCATATTGCCATAGTGCTGCTTTGCACATTTGGAGAATTGCTGTGCAGAAGGAGCAGTTCACAAAGAGTTTAAAATTGCTTGGCCTTAAGAGCACATGATTTGCTTTTCATTTCATGCTTTGATTTCAGTCCTCTGTTTGGGCTAAAAATAAGGAGACAGAAATGCTAAGTATACTGGCATTTTATTTATTCCACTAATTTCACTACCATCTTATAGTAGAGAACACCTTCCCACCAACTACTTGTTTCACATTTCAGAGCGTTCTTTTATGCTGCTGGGAGATGTATTTTCTGCCTTTGAAAGTACCATAAAAGTACAGAGAACTGACTCAAGCTGACTCATGGTTGGGGCAGATGATGCTTACAGCTCAGCTGATTCTGGATAGCATTGCAGGTTATTTATGCAACATGCTTAAGGCTTTCAAGTGACTTGCTTGTTCTTCCTTATTTAAAATTTAATTTTATACCAGGCAAGCCGTAAGTATTTATGTAACAATTTTATCTGCTGCACCTCATCCTTTTACTGGAGGTAAACTGAATACAAGTGCTGTAATTTTTGTTTGGAGGCATTTTTATTTTTGGTTGGGAAAGGAAGGGACTGAAGTGAAAATGAAGGTTGTCATTCTTGTTGTCTGGACATTTTTGCTTTAGTCATACTTTCAGCCTTGACTTCTAAGTGCAAACAGGAACTTGAGTCACTTGTGGGAAAAGGTGCAGACTTGTTTGTGACACTTCACCTGCAGGAGAAGGTTTGTCCTTTGCTCTTATTCAGTTGTTGAAGTAAAACCAAATGACACAGCACTGATAAATCCATAAACTGAACTACTTGTATCACCCTACTTTCTTTATCTTACTGGACTTACTGTCTTCAGAGTACTGTGGTATTTCTGGAAATAAGCTTTTTTTCCTGGAATACAGAAAATTCGATTTAAAACTTTAAAAGACATATTTTTGTCACTAGGTAATTTTTATAATTTTTTCTTCTCACAGAAGTAATTGAATCACCTAGTAAAAGAAATACTCAGTTATGAGATAATTTAAGTCTAAAAGAAAAACCCAGGGTGGTTGTATTAAATGTCTTGCTGTATGACAGAGGAGAACTCATCCACCAACCTACACAATATGAAGTTAATTTCATAGAGGAGTTAATTGCCAGTTTACTCACATGGCACTCTCTTGTGGAATATATTTAGGGTTTCATATCCTTACACGGATATCTATCACTTATAGTGATAGAGTATCCCCTCAATGATACAGAGTGCTTTCCTGGCTGAGCAAGAAATGTGAATTCTGGTGTCTGGCTCCTTAAATTTTAGATGTCACATGCTGTCATGTTCTTTTCTTTCCAGTACTGGTAAATAACAGACAAAAAATTTATATGGTTACATTTCTTGAAGTGAGGGAAAAGAGGTAGATTAGTTATTGTGTAAGTGGAATCTGAATCTTGATCTATTTATGTCTATGCATACCCATAGATGCATATACATATGTGTGTATGTATGTGATTTATAAAGGTTTTTCTCTTCTGCACTAAAAATCTTCTTTTAAACTGTATCAGAGTGGTAGCTCTCCATACTGTCTGGTTTTAATACTGATTGAGAACATTTAAATAACTCATCTAGATGAAGTAGCTATTTACTGATTTCTTAAAACTTTATAGGCTAAATTTTATGGGCTAAATTCAGGATAAAAATAGTTCTGCTTTTGATTTCTTTAGCAGTGTTATTGCAACATTCTCTGAGAAGAGTAACAAGTTTCTTATTAGCATTTAAGTTCCCATGTTTCATACCCCCACTGGTGTACCTGTTTGTTCTAGAAATAAGAAAGATTTGTCACTCTTTATTTTGGATATTTTGGATTTTGTCACTCTTTATTTTGGAACTATGCTGCTATATGACCCTGAGATGCCGCTACTGCTCATGACTTTTCTAGGGAAAGCATGAACCTTAGTGAGCACGTGAGTTCATGAGAAACTAGTGAAGCCTCTTTTGCTAACTGCTTGGATCTTTATGGTTTGCTTGCTTTTTAAATGAGCTATGGCAACATTTCAATTTGATATCAAAATTCATTGTGCAACTAAACTGTTCTTCCTTTCTCCTGTAGGGTGTTTGGGCAGCAGCATGCAGACTGCAGTGCTTATGGTGGCTGCACGCTGTTCCTGAGAGCGTGAAGGATGGTGCTGTGCTGCTGGCATGGCTCAGCAGCCCTGGGTTTGTGCCATTTGCTTCATATTAGGCCCCTGGCTTGAGATATCTCAGCGAGGAAATGGCCCCTGGTAACTGCCAGAGCTTTTTGTTTCACAACCCTTTTTCTACTGGTGCCTCAATTCCCCACCCCAGGTCGGCCTCCCGACAAACCTCATCCCAGGCTGCTGCTGTCAGCCTTGCTGCTGCTCTAAACATTGTGCCTGTCCTTGAGTGTTTTTCCAGATGCTCAGCTGCTGCTGTACTTTTGGCTACTGGTGTTGCTGGCCAACCCCACTTCAAAATACATTCTTCTGTTAAAAATATTTCTCAGGCAACCAAAAATATTCATGTCTCATCTATTTCTGCATTTGCTAGAGATCCACTAATGGGGTCCAAACATTATGGGCCACACATAGATCCAACAGTTGCTAGTGATGAGATGAAAAACCTTTCATGTTTCCATGTTAACTGTGATAAAAAATGAGCCAGTGGTGTAAAAATGTAATTTGGCTGTGCAAAATTGAGATACTGCATATATATCACTTTCTAATATACTACCACCCACTGGACATTATTATTCAAACATGCAAATTCGGGTAACCCAAAAGAAAAGCCTGACCACCTGTTCTCTGTGGCCTCCTTATTCTATTGTTCCACCATCCTTTGAAAATTATTTTGTTGAAAACACTTTCACGAGCTGGCTGGCTGTTTTCCTGGAAAATAGCTTCTGAATAAATAATAGGATGTGGTGGAAACTCCATGGAAACCGCGGGGTTGACAGCTCTGATTCCAGCTGTTGTCCTCATCCACATCTCCATTGCAACCAGTGGATCTATTAAAGTGTAAATCTTGTGGTTTCCTTCCTGACAGACTTCCAAGCTTTTTCCTTCACATTTCTACTGTGTGGACAATTTTCATTAGGTCTTTTACAAGTCCACAAACTTTATCCAGAAGGGATGGCCATTAGTAATTACCAATTTGGTTGCAATAGTTTGGTAAACCTGTTATTCTAGCGTCCATTGGCCTCATAGACTCATTTAAATTGCCATACTAGAAAGGGAAATTAGTCAAAATCAAGAATGGTTTTGATGTTTGCAAGATATCCTGTGCAGCTCTTTTTGCAAATGATGGGCTCATTTTATTCTGAGCTCCTACATCTAGAGTTCACTGTGAGGTTTGGTGTCTTAGTCAGAGTATGTATTAATATAATACCAATATAAAGAAAAAAGAAGAGAAATGTGAGTGCTTCAGAACAATTCTATTTCACATGACAAACCTGATTTTTTTCTACTACCTTAAATACATTATTCTGTGTTATATTTTGTTTTGAGTTTCTATTTTCATAACATAGAACTAGTTTCTTATTTTTTATGTTCCTCAGTTCTATAGACAGTGAGAAAAAATAACACCCTGAAGGTCCTGGCAGAGTCTTCTGAAGATATAAACTGTACAATAGGTGTGGTGTGCTTTTCCTCTGGGTAATGATTCTGCAAGGCAGGGCAGCATTGCTTCATGTGGGATTGTCTCATTTTAAGACTGTTAAAAGAGTGGCTACAGTATGATCTCTTTTCCCACTAAATATTGCCAAAATATTTTTAAAACAGGATTTCATTAAAACAGGTCAGACTTTGTCACACACAAATAATTAGGGAAAAAAGGCAGGAACTTTTTGAAAAGAAATAAAAGTACTTGAGTTAAGTATACAAAAACGCTAATCTTCCACTGGAGAATAGGGAAAAGGCATGGCTGGCATGGACTGTCCTCAGTCTGTTGTTTTCTTGAGCAAGAAGAAAGGAATGATGTTTCTCCCATAGTTTTCTAATAAAACTATGAAAGAAAATTGAAATAGTACCAACAGACCTGAAACTCTAGTATTTTTCTTCATTGCTGCATTAAATTGAGTCCAATAATGGAGAAATGTACTTCAGGGCTGAGCATCAACTGAGTTTACTGCAACTTATTAAAAAGAAGACTTTTCATTTGCAATGCATCTATATTAAAAAACAAACACACAAACAAAAAAAAGGACAGCTCAGAGCTGTACCTGATCTCAGGGCTGTAAAGTTCTGCTGCCTCTGGTGTTGTCCAGCCCACATCTGCTGGGCTTCCTCAGAAATTCCTGCCAAGTAAGAGATATTCCAGACAGACCATTTTGCATTCAACAGTGCAGATTTTTTTTTTTTGACAAAACTTGGTTGCAGAAGTGATCTTATATAAATAGCTCTGTCTTTGGCTATGGCACCAAGCATGGAGATAGGACATACTACCTTGTAGTGTGACCTTGGACTAGTTTTATCTTAAATAATAATTTTAATGGAGCTTGTAAGCAGAGTTTCACTTTTCTGAGCCTTCATAAAATTTGTGATGCAGGTGTCAGCTTGCTGGAACTTGCTGGCATCCTTTCTCTGGCAGGAGTAGGAACAGGAACTGTGACCCTGGGCCAGATGGCTCTGTAGCAGGACTTTGAGGGAAGTGACAGTGCCTGCTTGCTCTGGTTCTTCCCAAGGCTATTGGTCATTGCTGGACACACAAAATTGATCAAGTGGCTGTGCTATGGCCATTCTTACTTTTTAGTGTACAAGGTGTGCAAGCCTTACTGAGGCCTTTTCTGCTGTTGAGCAATAAAGTATTCCCTCTTCCTGTAGACTTGCTTCCAAATACATTTTTTGCTGCTTAGCACGACCTCAGCTGATTTTGGAGCCTTTGTGTCTGTGAGGGCATTTGACAGATTTCTCTCATGTGCACTTAATTTTCTGAAGAAATTTCTGTCTCTCTGCTGAGTTTTTTTTCAATCTATGTAAGGAAATTAAACAATCTAAATATGCAGAATTTCATTGGCAAGTGGAGGGAGGAGGATTAACCTCTACAAGTATTCAAAGGACACTGAGATCAAGGAAGGAGAGGAATTTGTTAGGAGTATCCAAGACTTTATTCTAGACTCAAGAATAACTAAAACCAGAGCAAAAATGTATTTTTGGACAAGTACAAGGAAAAAACCTCCAAGGTTTACTGCTTTGTGGACAAGGCTCCAGAAATAAAACTCTTTTGTCTCATCATTTATAAAGTTCTCTGGAATTCTGTGGAGAGAAGCATGCAGTAGAAGGATGGAAAAGGTGACCCAAGAGTCATGATTGAAGTTCTCTAGGAAGAAACAAATTTGTTATTGGTGTCATTTATATGATGGCAGTCTACAGAGAGAAAATAAGACTAAAGGAAAAGACTCACCCATGCCCTGAGAGAATTGTAGGCTAAAGCTCTGATCTGCCATTGGGTCTGTAGAGATGAACCCTGGAGACACAGGGCTGTGGAATTCCAGTGCCTGGAGGGCTCTGCAGAGCCTCTTATTTGGCTGCAGAGTAAGATCTGTGCCAAGAGACCCAGCTTCAGCTTGTATGCCCTGAGTGTGCAGGTAGCGCCATCCTGGGTGTTCAGCTGTTTGATCTGGAGCTCTGGGAGACTTAATTGCTGATGAAAATCACCCATCTGCTTCATCTTTCCTATTCAATGTCTCTGTTCTGTTCTAAAAAGTGGCAGAGATGTCTCTTTGCTGGTAAAAGAGAATCCCAGCAGTTCCAGAGAGTGCTCCCCAGCCCAGGATCAGCTACACAAGTTGCTGGTGCGTGTTCAGACATCCTTACATGATACTAGAATGGACTTGTCTGCCTGACTAATCTGATCTGTGAGTAGAGAAGAAACTGCCCTTCCCCTTAATTTTTTCAAGTAACTTGTCTGAAAATGGTTGGCTCTTGAATGTGTTTTGGTTTGGCCTCCAAGTCCCTTTCTAGGAAAATGAGAAGCTTTTGCAAACCAGATGATTACAGGACAATGCAAAACAAGATCCAAACCTATGTTTGTTGTCTTGTTATGGGACTTATGTACAGGAGCTGTACAGAAAACAGCTTAGGGGCCCTTTATTTTCGTTTTGGACATTTATTTTCTCATGTACAAAAAACATTGGCTTTCTATTTTTAAAAATTGTAACTGGAATATATCAACCCTCTAACTTAGGGAATGCATTTGAAATTACACAAAGTCTGCACTGTTGAGATGAAGGTATGAGACTAGTGGCAATCTCTGTACTGCTTTCTGAGGCAGTGTTACATGACTTTTAGTACATTAGACATTCGATTTTTTTCACTTAGGGATCAGAAATGCACGCAGTGTTGGAAATGCAGCCACGCCATAAAATTATCTATTTTTAAGACATGACATTGTATCTAATGAAGCCTTCTCAAGACCTGCACTCACAGCTGTACTCCTCAGTTACTCATTAAACCCACCTTAGAGCCTGTGCATACAGAAGGACATATTTTCTTCCCTGTTTCCATATCTTCACATCTCTGTCTTTCTTACTTGCTTTTCTATTTTTCTTGCACATCAGTTCCTCCATCATCTGTTCAGTTCAGTGCATTCTCCCAGCTTGAGTGGAAAAATTTTGAAAATCCTGGAGGAGGCTTACAGGATGGAAGCAGCAGGAAATAAGGATGCAGAAACAAAAAGGATGCTCTTGCTCATTAAATGGTGTGGCACTCTTGGTAAGAGGGGAAAAAATGTGGTGAAGAGGGAAAGAGTGTACGTGCTTAAAATCCAGCCTGAATTGGGGCCATTCCTCTTCTGCTTCTTCCTAGCTTCTGCCTTGCTGAACTGAGGACTTTGGCCTTTATCCCTAGTTAATGGGCAGGAGAAACACAAACCCCCATGAAGCTAGCCTAAACCAAAAAGGATGTGTATAATATGCTAATTTTTGAGGGACATCAAGTAGCAACCTTTGAACTGAAGTTTACTCCAGTAAACAAGACAAGAACCTGAGTTCTGAGAGTGGATTGTGAGAGTAAATATTTCTGCTTGAAATATTTTTTACATTCCAGAAATAGCTGGTGTTTTATATGAGCTGTAGATATGCAACCCATTCTAAATCAGTATAATTTTCCTTTCAAAATGTAGTTTTTATCCCTCTTCTAAATCTTTAACAAATATTTTCAATAAGACTTTAACAATTTTCCTGTTGGACAGGTACTGTTCTTTCTTTCAGCTCATAATTATTTTACTCAGAATTATTTTGGTTTTCATCACCAGCTACTATGAGTATTCTGTCTTTTGCTTGCTGCTGTAACTGGTGTTAAATGAATAGTGATCTGAACTGTCTTCCAGTAGAAATTAGCTTAGTTACTGATGGCTCTCTAGCAATGGCCAAATGCAACACGGAAAGGTTTGCAGTAGGCGTCTAGGAAGGCTGGGAAGGCTCTGTGGTTAACTGGAGATGAGCTCTGTGGTGTCATGGTTATGTTCCTTGTAATATCTGAAGTAGCTGGGGAAGAGCTTGTTTATGCATTTCTGCACATCAGCCAAATTTACTGCAGCGTGTGTCGCATCAAAGCTACAGTCGAGTTTCGGGGGTTTCTTCAAGCCAAATACCATTTAAGATATCATAGTTACTGTTTCAAATGCTTCCTGAAATCAAGTTGATGCTGATTATATCCATGAAATTGTTTTCTTTTTTTATAGTAAGAAACAAAGTGTCTTTGTTTGTCAGATGTAACCCCTTTTTATAACCCAGTTCTTCCATTGTCTAGACCCTATTACTGATAGCTTCTATTAGTGGCGTAAATTGTCTCTAATTTGGAATTCAGAGTGGACAAGCTGTCAGTATTTCTATCTTACCCTTTAGAAAAACAAGTCACTTTTCTGATCAGCTTTTGAGTGTGAAAGATTCCCTCATAAACCACGTTTAATTCTATTCTGTATTGCTCTTTTTCACTCCAAACAGTAATGATCACATAAAATGGCAACACAGAAGACCTGTTTACCTCTCACCAATCACCGAAGACTTCATGTTTGTGCGGCCATAATATCAAATTTAATGGGTCCGTGGATATGTCAGTGAAAGAGATGCATAATGTGAGAAGTAAGATACTGTAATTCTTTACTCAGCCCAGCTTTGTGCTCAAACAACTGACCTGATGGGGCACTGAAAGGACTTCTTTCACACACTTGTCCCCCATTGTGTTCCGCAGGGGCCTTCACAGCATTAGAAGTATCTGACACAATTCCTGCTTTGTAGCAGTCCTGCTTACACCACGTTGGGTCCAAAGTAGCTGAAATACTGAGTCTCTTATAGTGAAAGAGTCTCTTTATTCATAGACTGTGAAGCCATAAGGGATCCTTGAGATCAAACTAGATGATCTCCTACATAACACAAGCCTTGCATAAATGCCTATTTGAATAAAGCATATCTTTCAGAGAGCTTTTCACTTTTTGCTTGAAAGCCTCAGCTGATGAGGAATCCACCACAACCAGCTCTTGCATGCTCTTTTACTGTTTGCAATTTACAGCCTGAAGTCTGTTGCCAGTGTACAGCCTAGATCACACTGCTTCTGTTTCCAATCTGCTCTTTTTTCCTCTGGACTGTGACCAACTCACATTTTTCACTTTTTCTTGCACAGTAGATAGAACAAAATGTAGACTAGAATAATACCATATGTTTAGAGAAAAAATGTTAGTTAAAATACTAACATCCAATTTCTCTGTAGTTTTATTACAATATATGCTACTAAGTTCCTACTGTCAATTTCCAAGATTTACCATAGAATGTTAATGAGAAATATTTAGGTGTGTATGTGTTACAGATGCAGGTAAACCCCAAGGGCATTTTCAGACAGGCTGGTAGAAATTTGGCTGAGAGACCTCAATGTCTGTAGAGGAATGCCTTTGGAAAGTAACATCTCAGTCACTTCCCATCAGTCCAGTACAATTGGAACGTATCAACATCAGGGTCAGGTATTAGTGTGGCTCTGAAAATGGTGGAGCTGGATCAGCATTCAACTGGTCCCAGGCAGAGAATTCCTGTGCCTGAAGTTGCTTCTCACTGTCTGTCCTTGTGTATGAGACAGGTGTCTTCAAGCATTCCCATGCTGTTGGGAAACTTGCAATCACTCTTCATTAATTTGATGTGATTAATGATTGTGATGATGTTAAAAAAGCATTTCAAGCAACAAATACAAAATTAGCAACTACAGTTCCAAGTAGCATTAAAAATATGAGTCTTTCTTAAAAAAAATGGGAGAATTGTTTATATAATTCCATTAATTATATGCAGCTCTTACAGCAAACTGTCAGTACACACTCACAACTTGCAACAGTATTTTTAGAAGAGTATTTCCTGTAAGCCAGAATGTGGATTTACACATTTCACAGTTTTTTCATCAGTTTGCTTACCATGGCATCCTTGAAATAGATATCAGTTAGCTCAAACTGGCTGGAATGTTTGGTAGGACAGGAATTTAACTTGAAACTGAAAAATAAGATACCAGTAACTACTATTACTTGTCCCTTACAAAGCCCATGAATTTATCTGTTCTTCCTCCCCTCTTTTTTACTTAATGCTGAAGAATTTTCTAGGTTAATGATACTTCCAGGCATAAATTCTTCTTCCAAGTCATCTATTTTTTCCACCTCAAATTGGTCCCTGAAACTATGTGGAAATATTCCTTGTTATGTGTGGCAAAGAGGGGAAGCAGGGGAGAGTATCCAGAACTCTGTTTTTTCAGAATGGCCATCATGGTGGACTGGGATACCATAAAGTTCAGCCAGTTACTCAGAAATTATTCTTGACACAAACAGGAGCAAGTTAAAAACAAATAAAACTACTTATTTATATAGTTGGAAAAAACCACCATGAAATGCAGAACATGCAAAATACATGAACAGAAATGAAAGTAGAAAAAACCCCCAACACTCATATCTGGCAGAGGCTCTGGTTAGCACTGAATGTCCTTTCTCCCTGGACGAGTCATCTCTCAACCTAGTGGGTGCTTTACACTGGGCTTGATTCTACAGCTTGAGGTTGCTTTCTCAGAAAAGTCCCCACCTAGGGGGCCCCTAGGTTTCTTCCTAGCCACATTCAGAGTCAAGGCTGCCCTCCCCACCCTCATATCAGCTCATTAATACAGGCAAGGGAGGATTTGCACCCTCCTGCCAGTAAACTGGTGTTTACAGCTTCTGCTTTGGTGAGTTTAGGATGAAACCTCAATCATGTAATCATGGACGTCCTTCTCTTTTCCAAAGAAGCCATGCCAATTACTAGCAGTAAGCAGGAAATTGAAAGTTCACATTTTTTCACACATTCACAGAAGTTAGAGTCATAGAATCATAGAATCATTTAGGTCAAGAAACACCTCTAAGATCAACAAGTCCAGCCATTAACCCAGCAGTGCGAAGTCCTGACAAAACCATGTCCCTAAGTGCCACATCTTTTGTAAATACCTCCAGGGATGGTGACTCAACCACTTGCCTCAGCAGTCTGTTCCAATGCTTGACAATTCTTTTCAAGGTATTTTTCCTAATATCTAGTTTGAACCTCAAATTCAAATTGAGGCCATTGGTGCAAACTGAGGCCAATTCCTCTTGTCCTGTCACTTGTTACGTGGAAGAAGAGTCAACCCCAACCTGGCTACACCCTCTTTTAGGGCAATTGCAGAGACTGGTGAGGTCTGCTATGAGCTTCCTTTTCTCCAGGCTAAACATCCCCAGCTCCCTCAGCCACTCCTCATAAGATGTGCTCCAGGCCCTTCATCACTTTATGCTTGTGGAATCTGTGAATTAGCATCAGGAACTAACTGCCTCAATATTTTGGAAATTAAGTGTGGAGGTTCCTCCTGTAAATGCTTTCCTTTGGTTTTCCACCCCCCCACCCCAGCATTAAAACAGACCCACAGTAAGCACAGATCCAATAAAACGTATAAAGTTGTAATAGCAAATTTCTGTTTCTGGGCTTCTAGGTCTCTTGGGACAGGGATAAAATACTTATAGCTATGTAAAAAGTGAAAGTGAGTACTTGCTTTTTCTTGCAAAGTGAAGCACAGGTCCTTTAACAGAATGCCTGTGATAGGTAATTATATCACTTGGGTCTTGTCCCAGCAGTTATATTTTGAACTGTGGAGGTTGCTGGGCCAAGTGGGCTTTACTTTGCATGCCACTCTGTTATTTCACATTGCACCAAAGTGAGCATCCCCTTGCCTGTCAACAAGCCACTAAATAAAGTATCTGTTTACTTCCCGAGGCTGCCAAGTTAGGCAGAGCTATAAATAGAAAAATAACTCTGACAGAGTAAGAGGGGTGAAATTTTATTGGAAAGGTTATCTGCCCAGTGGGGCTTAATAGTGTACTTAGGCTCATGTTTTGCTTGGTCCTTTTAGCCACATTCCAGGCTGATGCTTTGAAACAAATTTTTGGCTTCCGAACCAAAAAAGCAGCAATACAGCGGTTGTTGTGTGCCATCTAGTGTTCTCCATATGGAGCGGATTGCTGAGCAGCTTTGCCTGCGTTGCACGGGGAGGATGTCCCACATCCCACATCCCACATCCCACATCCCGCATCCCACACCCTGCCCCTGCAGGACCATTGCAGTCCTGCCTTCCCTGCTGGCCGGCGGGAGGCGGACCCGGGTGCTGCTGGCTCCAGGGCTGGAAAAGTGATGGAGGAAGGAGAGCCATGGGAGGGGAGAGCACTGAAATAGCTCCTTCAGAGTATAGATAGCACAGTTTAAACATCACCTGCGGCTTGCACAAGGATATTACAACCTCTAGATCACATCACAACCACAATGCACTGGAATACAGCACTTCAAGGCTGTGGCAGTCCCTACATGGGGAGAAGAGGAATTTGGCTTAAAGCCAATGGACTGAATGTCCCTGTGCTGCAGCTGGATATAGTGTAAGTCTACTACAAATGTCCCCTGCTGGATATAGTGTAATTCTAATATGGACTCAGATCCTGTTTTGGTACTGCACAGGCTTTGCCTCCAGGGCCCCTGCAGGAGATGCCATGCTCAGAATGAGATGAGCAGTTTGCACACTTCATCTCTAAACTATTTTGGTTTAGTCTGTAGCTCTTCCAGTATGTCTGTTTTCACTGATCCCAAAATAACTACACCAAATACCTTGAGATGGGTGTTCTAGTAAGGGACTAATTTTAAATGGTGTAAAAAAACATATGTCTGGAGAGTTGAAAAACTTGCTGGAAAGTCAGCAACTCCAAGGTGGTTTGAAGCTTGCCAAGGTTATTATGAAAAGTTTGTGACAATTCAGAAAATTTAATCCACCCGGCCCTAGTCTCTGACAACTAATCCATGGAGATTGTTATGTAGCTCTGGCACTGCTTATGTGAGTTTTGTGGATGGCCACAGGGTAAACATTTGAAACCACACATTGTTCTGGGAATTAATGAGGAAGTGAGGTGTTAAGAAAGAGAATATTAAATGGAATTGAAACCATTTGAATTAGAGAAAAAATACTACTGGGTGTGGAGAGGGAAGGAAGCAGATCTGAGCAGCAAGTCTAAGTTCAAGCTGGATTTTGACAGGACAAATTTTTGTCTGGACTCTTTGTTCCAGTTAAGGTAATTGTAAAGTGTTTTGGAGAGATAATTCTTTACAAACAAAGGTCAGCATAAGCAACTGTAGATAAACCATGTTGAAAGAAAGATTGAACTTGTGAGTAATTCTCTGGGTATTCTATGGTTGTAGGTGAAATTTGGAAGGAATATGCTTTTTAGTAGGTTGCTTATTATTAGAATGCTTATTATTATGAAAAGGAAATTGGTTCAAGAAGTGCACTTGATAGAATCTCTAAGAAGAGTTGAACTGTCTGACATTAAGAGAGTATGATAATCTTATTTTTGGGATTCTTCAGAAATCCAGGGCCATCCACTGTGTGCATGCAATGAGCCCACTTGATAAAAACAGTAACTCAAAATAATTTTGGTGATGACCACATGTGAGAATGTTGCAGATTTAGAAGCTGTCCTCATACACAGTACAAAGCCCAAAATAGGCAATTTTACACCTTCACAGTGATGTTATCTTTTAATTCAGTTGCTTTTGGCCCCTGCAACCTCTGCTTTTTCTTTCTCTTTTTAATACTAGGATAAGCACTTTTTTTTCTCCTAATACTCACTGCTTTCAGTAGTTAAAGCAAAAAGTTAAACAGGCTTTGCAAAAATTGATTAAAAAATCAATGCACATGAACTAGCCCAAGAGATATCTCTTGTAGACAAATGAACAAGCATGTGCCTCTTTTTACTAACCACTTGCGCATTCTTTGGATTTAAGTCAAAATCCTATCGGAAATTCTGGATTCTCTTTCTCTTAAACATAGCTTCTCTAAATCATGGGTTTGTCTTTGACTTTTTCAATTAGTTTGTTATTGACCAGAATATCTAGTCAGAGATTCACATGCAATCTGGGTTGCCTTTGCTGCTTTCATGGTCCTGGGTGAGTCGCTGCTTAGTGACGTCTCCCCTGGAATTCAAACAGAGGAAAACCTGGGAAGGAGATATTTCTAGGAGGGCTCCAGATGCATAGGTGATCATTTTTAGGTCTGTACAAAGGTCAGAAGTTTTCTTTTTTATCACATCCTATGGATTTTGATTGCAAAATGGAACTTAAAGACAGCAGAGGATACCATCAAACACTGCATCAAGATAGGGTGTGAAGGATATAAATATACATGAACACTGTCACCCAGAGGCTGTCCCCAATATCATAGCGACTTTGTAAACTATGTGTGTTCACAAGTTTCTCCAAACATTTACAGTATGTATTCTCTTTTATTTTGTGTGTGTTTCTGTATGGTATGCACAATACAGCTACCAGCTGATGGGGCTGGGCACTTCCTCCTATACAATGTTAATAATGGGGGAAAAATAAACATTGCACACAGCAGTATAAAATGATAATGCAGCCAGTTTCCTAAATGACAGATGAGATAAAGCTTGAGTCTGTAACTCAGGAAACACATCAGCATTTTCATCACACACAGCCTGGAATGCTAGCTATAAACAATAGGCTGGATACATAAGGGGAGGAAAGGAGAGAATTACTAAGTTCAAACAATTTATCTAAGGGGAGTTTAATGAGCTACTTTTGTGTTTCAGTACAAACACAGGGCTTTAGCTCAAATCAGCAGATTCTTTAAGGCAGCATCTATAGGATTGTTAGCAGCAGTGGAAGGAAGGGAGAATGGCAAGAGGGTTATGCAGAGGAGCTTTGTCTTTACTTTGAAGAGGAGAGCTGCTCCATCCTGGGCAGGGTTGGGAGAGGTAAATGTGTATGAGGTTATTTACACTCTCCTCTGACCTTCCACATTGTTTGAACTCAGTGTTCCTTCATCTCCTATTTTATTCTATGAAGCTCTGTAGATGCTTTCAGAGAAGACAATGCACCATATTAAAATGTAGAACTTTTCCAAGGAAAATAATCACAGAATCTCTGAGAATGAGTTATAGTCACCAGTCACATTTGTGTAACAAGACTTTCTGTTGGACAAACATACATAGATGAAATCATAGGGTGAAGATCTTCTGAGCTCTGTAATGTGAAGTGGGACAAAGACTGCCCAGAGTCTCATTTATTTATTTTTATCATGGTAGAGCTTAGCAGCCTTCATCTTGGACCAGTGCCTGTCAGAGCAGCTCCAGCAAGAAATGACAGGTCCTGCCCCAAAGTCTGCAGAAGCACCAAAGGACTAAATAGCCAAGCAGTGAGTAGAGCACCTCAGCCAAGACAACAGCCAGCCCTTTGTCCATCATCAGGGTTCATCTGGAGGGAGGTAACAGGCCTGGACAGACAGGTAATCTAAGTGATGGTGAAAAGATAAGTCAGGGTGAATCTCCCAAGGTCTACCATGGCTTCCTGGGCTTCCCTTTACCTTGAAATCAAGCTTTCACAGTGAGGACCAGGAGGCAGAAATCCACAGTAAACCCAGAATTGTCACTATGTCAATCTTGTGGGCCTGTCAGAGACACCTGAACAAAGCTTCCTGTTAAAAAGCTGTGGTTGTAGGGCTCCTGCTGAGCTGATTCAATAGGAACCT
Source organism: Camarhynchus parvulus (assembly GCF_901933205.1). Lineage (NCBI taxonomy): Eukaryota > Metazoa > Chordata > Aves > Passeriformes > Thraupidae > Camarhynchus > Camarhynchus parvulus. The sequence continues at coordinate 14,575,027 of NC_044572.1, read as the reverse complement.
ACCTCCTCCAGGCAGCAGGGAGTGGAGGGAGGCACTTCTTCCCCAGTGAGAAGTGAGGGCACCCACATGAAAACACTGAAGCCAAGTACAATTCTTTGCTTTGAAAGTTTTCAGGATACGTAAATGGAGTTGTCTTTATTCCAGCTGTCTTTCCTCCTTGGAAGGCTGGTCCCATTTCTGAGTGCTATCAGGGGAGCTGGAAAAAATCAGAACTATGACAATACTTGAATAGTTGGCAACCTTCCCATGCTTTCAGATGGCTTTTAAAACATAATGCTTTCGATGCACGCATTGCTAGGTAACACTGAGGCTGAAACTTCAATTTCAAGGTAATTAAGTTATCTGTTCCTCACCATCAGGATTTTACTGACAAGGGCTAAAGGCCCCTGAGAACCAGAGATCATAGCAGAACAATGGAATTGCAAGGCTGGAAATTTCTGGAGTTCTGTATTTATACACTCAGTATACACCAGCTATTTGTTTTAAAGAAGTGGAGTCTGGAACTGAAACAATGGGTCTCATTAAATTGCCAGAAGGTCAGGAGTGCCTGCCAATTCACAGGCCCTAGCCAGGTGGTTTGAAAAAGATCACGAAACTGTGAGGAAGCTGAAGGACTGAAGAGCTTTCCACACAGCTTTTCTCAGGCCCTGCAAAGCTGCCCTGCCCCTCTATGGGCAGCAGCCTCTTGCCTGCAGGACAACCAGTCATGGCAGTCCTCATCCCAGCTGGAGTCTGCACACAGACCCTGCTGTCTGCTCTGGCGAGCGTTCACAGGCTGCTTGTGTGCTCTTAAGCTGACTTATTGGAGAATTCAGGGCTTTTCTTTAGGTGTGTTTAGGGGGGATTGGAGAAAAAGAAACAGTTCTTTGGAGATGAAGTAATGGCAAATATCCTGGAGATGGAAAAGGGAGGCCAAGATTTAGACCTTGACAACATTGGCAGTGGAATAACCTGTACTATGTAGGATTTGAATAAATGCATAATGCTATTTTATGATCCCTTGAAAGAGGAAAACTGTCTTGCCAGCACAAAAATTCTCCTATCGACAGTATTGAATGTTTCAACAGAAAAGCCTTGATGAAGTGAAAGCCAAGAGCATTAAGGATGTTGAGGCCTATTTTCCCCTGCTTTTAGAAGCAGCATGAGTTGGTAAAAAGAGACGCTTTGTACCAAAGTTTTTCTGGCTGTAAATATCTCAGGAAATATTTTCTACCTTGTAAGGCGAATTCATACTCTGGGACAAAGGCTTTGCCAAAAAAACATACCAAGAAAGCTTAGAATGATGTTCTAATTTGCAAGAGTTTGATTGTTCCGCCAGATGGTAGGACTTTTTACTGTGTCATATGGTAGGCTGAACAGCAAATACAGGAATAGTGGAATATGGCTTAGAGATCAAGTATTATGAAAATCTATTGGATCAAAATTGCTTAAAAGTTTTAATAAAAATATGACTATCATCTCAACGAGTGACTAGTGACCTGATTTTAGTGCACGATGAATCTCTAATTCTGACCATATGACATTCAAGATGGAAGTACTTTTAGAATGTGTAGCATATGGAAATATTTCACCAAGATCCTTCTCCTTAGAGAACCCCCAAAGAACAGTTCTGCCTTCTCCTGCCTCTCCATTAGCCCTCCCATGGTCCTGTTCCCACCACATACACTCCCACGTAAGAATTTGTAGCAAGATGTCACAACCACTCTATTACTCTACTCCAGTGTGAGAATTTTCTATGAAAAAATAATTAAACTCATATATTGCCAGTGTGGTCTAATGGAGCTTGTGATTGTTCTCAGATGAGCTTAATGAGATAGTAAACAATACTTCTGTGCCTAAATTCAGTACAATACAATATTCTGTGCCTAAATACAAAGTGGGGCGGGGGGAGGAGAAAGAATGGAAAGACATAGAAAAATTAAGACCAAACATTAGAGAAGAAACAAGTAAAATGGATTGCTTGCAACCACTTCACTTCACAAAGGGTCATCATGAGCAGTCACTTTTCTTACCAGGAAATGAAATTGAATACATTTTCGGGAATCATTCACCTCCAAGGACTTTTATGTGGTATTAAGCCAGATTCTGATCACCTACCAGTGAAAAGCCATGTGAGTGTTTAGTCTTGGCAGGGGGAATTCACACTGCTGAAATTAGGTGCACAGATTCTGCAGTCACTGCAGGGACTGAGAACCTCTGCAGACCTATGTACAGAATGTGAATGAAATGCTTTTTCCTTTGTTTAAGTAGGGAGCTTGCTCTCTTATGTAGGTTGATGTAAGGCTCCTGTATGTGGAACAAAGTGCTCTGGGACCAGCCAACACCAAACACTACTTCTTTGGCTGTGTCTGGTGTGCTTGAGGCTTGGCTCCATTTGGAATTGGTGTCTTCATGATTTGGAGCTAACTGCATTTGTTTTTTTCAGGGTAGGTGCCCACTTGCTGTGGAGGATGTGATGGCGTTTGCTTACCTTGGAGCTGATCAGGACTGCTCATAGGCAGGTGTGTGGGTAGAAGGGTAATTCCTAAGAAATTTATACACCCCCAGGCTAGTGATTTTACCATAAAAGTCCAGGACACCAAAGAAGAAAATGTTTTGGGGCCGAACCCAGGAATTCCTGAAGTTGATACAGATGCTTTCTTTGGGGTCAAGAGATTGCAAAGTGGACCTTTTCTCTTTCACTTGGAAGCAAGGCAGGAACAGAAGGTGTTGAAGGAACAGTGTATTGTTTTCTATAAAGGGAAAATACAGCTGAAAGCTTTTCCTTTGTAATTGTGTTTCAAGTGGCTTTAAGAGTGTGTCTTCCTAGCCATCTTACTGCCATAGTGTCTGCATGTCTTTTATGAATTTATTGCAATGGTGGTATATTTGTGGTTTAGCTTATTATTTAAAGCCTTATTTTAAAAGCCTTAGACTGTCATTAAAATGAGATGTGTGTGAATGAAGCCAGCAGGATTTGTCTAGTAACAATGTGTGGTTCTGTAATGATTTGTTTCCTCTGTGCCAGCTGTAACAGAGAAAAGTTGGAGTGATTTGGGAGAAAGGACAAAGGAAATGACAATACGTTAAAGCCAGTTTTGAAGAGATTCAATTTACATCGACCACTTTAGAGATTTTTGTAATTTGTATTGTGAGGAGGAGTCTGTTTCTCTGACAGCCTCCTCTACATCTCCATGGTCTCTGTTCCTGTCTGTCTGCCTAGTGGATACTTAATTGTATGTGAATATTTTAACAGGAAAACATAGTGTATGGCTAAACTGGGTCAAAGAAGATTTATGCAGCTCTCCCATATAATTTACAGGAAAGGCCTATGAAAAGAAATCCTTTCTTGCTTTCCTGCTGCTAAGTGGATGAAATGTATGTCTTTCTTGCCCCTGTTTCATTCAGAATATTTATGGATATGTTTACTTATTAATGAAATTTCTTAGAAGCAGATGTAAGACCTACTTCCATTCTCCAAACCACTTACAGTAACTCTATCAACTTTCTGGATCTGTTGCCTACTCAGAGACTGTGAGTTCCAGGAAAACCTGTGTGGGTGTTAGGAGGGAGAATTATTTCTTCAGTATGCATAAGGCAATGCTTTTTCCAAAAACTTTTGGTCCTGAAAGATGGATACCATAGCTCTCCATATACTCCTGTGCCCCTCCAGGGCCTCTTTGTGCAGTACAAGAGTTAGTGGTGTGTCAGACTGTGACACGGGACATGTGCGGCACATGGAGCAGGGAGGACTGAGGCAGCTCCATTACATCTGCACAAATCCACAGCCATCCACAAGTGGCACATGTGGTCATTGAGCTGGAAGGGGAATATGAGATTGTCTTGAATGAACCATGAAAAAAAAGTCGAAATGCAAGTTTCTGCTGTGCTGTAGCAGAGCAGGTGAGTGTGCTGTGAAACTGAAGGTGTCGTGAGTGCTGCTCTGTAAGCCATGCAGTGCCGTCTTACAGACCTTGGCTTTCGTGGATTAATGCTGAAATTTTCAGAATATTCTAGGGAATTTGAATAACTACTCCCAAAGCACTCATGAGAGAATTGTCTGTGCTTTTCCTGCCAGAATGAATGGAAAATGTTCTTCTCTTCTGTGTTCTGGTTTACACAGAAGTGAACCTCTTTAGAGCTGGTGAGTGTGACGATGAGCCTTCCATGCAAGCATAAACTTCAGATGGGCTCCTTGGGGGCACCAGGTAACTGAAACATATAAACAGTACACAGGCATATGGTAAGTGAAAACCAAACTTTGTAGCTCAAATAATTTCCACAGGAATGAGCAGAGGGACTAAAACTTCAGTGGTAGAGAAAACATCATGGAAATATGGAGAGGGGGTAAAAACAGAGAGGAAAACCAGATTATAGTGTAGGGAAAAAAAAGCTGATGGAAAGCTTTCCAGGCAGAGAGTTGGCTGAAAGGAGGTTTGGAGCTGTGACAGAAGAATCTAATTCCACTTTGACTCTTATTCTATTCAGGAAGACAGGCAGTTATAAATTATTTCTAAATGGGGAGGTTTGCATCATAGGAATATTTATTTTCTCCTCAGAGAAGAAAAGAAAAAGACTCAAGTTTGGTTCAAATAGCTCAGGTCAAATTGATACAAAATATTTATCAAGACTTTTCTACTTGTGTCTTTACAGTGTGCCCTTGCTGGGGTTTATCAATGCCAAGAGCATATCATAATTCTAGAAGAAGGGAGACAAGGGAGACCTAATAAATAAGTTACAGGGAAATTTATGCTTCCAGCCACCTGCTACCCAGTCAACTGTGTTAATGCCTGGCAAAATCGAAGTCCCTGTGAGATTTCCTGTCTCCTGAATATTAGTTTCCCCTGTAGTAGGTAGATACCTCTCTAATGGGTTTCTGGCCACCTGCAGACCTGTCCAGCTGGGTAAATTGCATTGCATTGTAATGAACCTGCTTAAGCAACCAGGAGGAAAGTTGCTTCAAAATTATTTCCATAATGGGAAAACAACCCCCTTAATTAAAATATTATGCTCTTAAGTATCAAATAGAACAGTTAGAAACCCAAAAC